>NW_026974847.1:300000-395488 GCF_030014295.1 Loxodonta africana
GGGACTCTTCGTTCGGGCCTAGGCTTCCCTTCGGCAATCTCCGTTCAGGCGTACGCTGGCCTGCGGAATTCTGTTCGGGGCTATTCTTGCTCCGGGAATCTCTGTTCGGGACTATTCTGGCCTGTGGGACTCTGTTCGGGCCCATGCCTGCCTGCGGGGCTCTCTGTTCAGGCCTTTTTCGCCTACGGGACTCTCTGTTCGGGCCTATTCTCTGGAGCGGGGCTTTAGTCGGGCCTACTCTTGACTACGGGGCTCCTCAATTCTTGCCTCTGGGATTCTGTTCGGGCCTATTCTTGTCTGTGGGACTCTGCGTTTGAGCCTATTCTTGCCTGTGGGTTCTCCATTCAGGGCTACTCTTGCCAGCGGGACTCTGTTCGTGCCTCATCTTGCCTGCATGGCTGCTCTACTCGGGCCTATTCTTGCCTGCGGGACTCTGTTCGGGCCTATCCTTGCTCCGGGAATCTCCGTTCGGGCATACCCTGGCCTGCGGGACTCCGTTCGGGCCTATTCTGGCCTGCGGGACTCTGTTTGGGCCTATGCTTGCCTGCAGGAATCTCTGTTCCGGCCTATTGTGGCCTGCAGGACTCCCCGTTCGGGCCTGTTCTGGCCTGCGGGACTCTGTTTGGGCCTATGCTTGCCTACGGGAATCTCCGTTCAGGCGTATGCTGGCCTGCGGTATTCTCAATTTGGGCATATTCTCTCGCCTGCGGGACTTTCCTTTGGGCCTATTCTCGCCTGCGCAACTCTCCGTTCGGGCCTATTCTTGCCTGCGGGACTCTCCGTTCCGGCCTATTCTTGCCTGCGGGTCTCTCCGTTCGGGACAATTCTGACCTGCAAAACTCTCCGTTCGGACCTA
The DNA here is from genome assembly GCF_030014295.1 of Loxodonta africana. Taxonomy (NCBI): domain Eukaryota; kingdom Metazoa; phylum Chordata; class Mammalia; order Proboscidea; family Elephantidae; genus Loxodonta; species Loxodonta africana. The sequence goes on from NW_026974847.1 coordinate 300,857, forward strand.
ATCTAGCCTCTGGGAGTCTCCTTTGGGGTCTCCTGTTGCGTGCGGGGCTGCTCTATTCCAGCCTTTTGTGCTTACGGAGCTCCGATATTCGGTCCTGTTCTAGCATGCGGAGCTCCGCTACTCAGGCCTGATTGTGCGTGCGGGGCTCTGCTACTCGGGCCTGTTGGTGCATGCGGGGCTCCACTACTTGGGCCTGTTCGTGCATGCGGGGCTCCGCTACTCGGGTCTGTTCGTGCTTGCAGGGCTCTGCTACTCGGGCCTGTTCGTGCGTGCGGGGCTCCGCTATTCAGGCCTGATAGTGTGTGCGGGGCTCCTCTATTCAGGCCTGTCCTTCCCTGCGGGACTCTATTCGGGCCTATACTTCCCTGCGGGATTCTGTTCGGGCCTTTTCTGGCCTGCGAGACTCTCCGTTCGCTCCTATCGTGGTCTGCGGGACCCTCGTTCGGGCCCATTCTCGCCTTCGAGACCCTCTGTTCGGGCTTTTCTGGCCTGCGGGACTCTCCGTTCGGGCCTATTCTTGTGAGCGGGTCTCTATTCGGGCCTATTTTTGCCTAAGGGCTCCTCTATTCGGGCCTCTTCTGGCCTGCGGGACTCTCCGTTCGGGCCTATTCTCACCTGGGGAGCTCTCCGTTCGGGCCTTTCTGGCCTTCGGGACTCTGTTCTGGTCTCTTCTTGCCAGCGGGGCTCTTCGTTTGGGCCTATTCTTGCCTGCAGGACTCTGTTCGGGACTCTTCTTGCCTGCACAGCCCCTCTACTCGGGCCTCTTTTTGCCTGCGGGACTCTGTCCAGGCCTATTGTTGCCCCCGGAAAACTCCGTTCGCTCCTATTCTGGCTTGTGGGACTCTCTTCGGGCCTATGCTTGCCTGCGGGAATCTCCTTTCAGGGTTATGCTGACCTGTTGGATTCTGTTTGGGCGTATTCTCGCCTGCAGGACATCTCTTCGCGCCTATTCTCGCCCGCGGGACCCTCCGTTCGGTCGTTTCTGGCCTGCGGGACTCTCCGTTCGGGCCTAATCTTGGGAGCGGGACTCTACTCGGGCCTATTCTTGCCTAGGGGCCTCTTCTATTCGTGCTTCTTCTTGCCAGTGGGACTCTGTTCAGGCCCGTTCTTGCCTGCAGGATTCTGCGTTCGGGCTTATTCTTGCTTGCCGGACAGTGTTCGGGCGTCTTCTTGCCTGCACAGCTCCACTACTCGGGCCTCATTTTGCCTTCGGGACACCGATCAGGTCTATTCTTGGTCTGGGAATCTCCGTTCGGGCCTATGCTGGCCTGCTGGACTCTGTTCGGGCCTATGCTTGCCTGCGAAAATGACCGTTCGGGCCTGTGTTGGCCTGCAGGACTCTCCGTTCGGGCCGTTCTGGCCTGCGGTACTCTCCGTTCGGGCCTATTCTCTGGAGCGGGACTTTACTCGGGCCTATTCTTGCCTCTGGGGCTCCTCCTTTCTTGCCTATTCTTGCCTCCGGGAATCTCCGTTCTGGCCTGTTCGGGCCTGCGGGACTCTGTTCGGGCCTATGCTTGCCTGCAGGAATCTCTGTTCCGCCCTACTCTGGCCTGCGGGACTCTGCGTTCCGGCCTATTCTGGCCTGCGGGACTCTTTTCGGGCCTATTCTTGCTCCGGGAATCTCCGTTCGGGCGTACCCTGGCTTGCGGGACTCTGTTCGGGCCTATGCTTGCCTGCAGGAATCTCTGTTCTGGCCTATTCTGACCTGCAGGACTCTGTTTGGGCCTATGCTTGCCTGCGGGAATCTCCGTTCAGGCGTATGCTGGCCTGCGGGTCTCTCCGTTCGGGCCCATTCTTGCCTGCGGGACTCTCCGTTTGGGCGTATCCTTGTCCGCGGGACTCTGTTCGGGCCTCTTCTTGCCTGCACGGCTCCTCTACTCGGGCCTATTTTTGCCTGTGGGACTCTATTGGGGCCTATTCTTGCCTCCGACAATCTCCGTTCGGGCCCATTCTGGCCTGCGGGACTCTTCGTTCGGGCCTAGGCTTCCCTTCGGCAATCTCCGTTCAGGCGTATGCTGGCCTGCGGAATTCTGTTCGGGGCTATTCTTGCTCCGGGAATCTCTGTTCGGGACTATTCTGGCCTGTGGGACTCTGTTCGGGCCCATGCCTGCCTGCGGGGCTCTCTGTTCAGGCCTTTTTCGCCTACGGGACTCTCTGTTCGGGCCTATTCTCTGGAGCGGGGCTTTAGTCGGGCCTACTCTTGACTACGGGGCTCCTCAATTCTTGCCTCTGGGATTCTGTTCGGGCCTATTCTTGTCTGTGGGACTCTCCGTTTGAGCCTATTCTTGCCTGTGGGTTCTCCATTCAGGGCTACTCTTGCCAGCGGGACTCTGTTCGTGCCTCATCTTGCCTGCATGGCTGCTCTACTCGGGCCTATTCTTGCCTGCGGGACTCTGTTCGGGCCTATCCTTGCTCCGGGAATCTCCGTTCGGGCATACCCTGGCCTGCGGGACTCCGTTCGGGCCTATTCTGGCCTGCGGGACTCTGTTTGGGCCTATGCTTGCCTGCAGGAATCTCTGTTCCGGCCTATTGTGGCCTGCAGGACTCCCCGTTCGGGCCTGTTCTGGCCTGCGGGACTCTGTTTGGGCCTATGCTTGCCTACGGGAATCTCCGTTCAGGCGTATGCTGGCCTGCGGTATTCTCAATTTGGGCATATTCTCTCGCCTGCGGGACTTTCCTTTGGGCCTATTCTCGCCTGCGCAACTCTCCGTTCGGGCCTATTCTTGCCTGCGGGACTCTCCGTTCCGGCCTATTCTTGCCTGCGGGTCTCTCCGTTCGGGACAATTCTGACCTGCAAAACTCTCCGTTCGGACCTAATCTAGCCTCTGGGAGTCTCCTTTGGGGTCTCCTGTTGCGTGCGGGGCTGCTCTATTCCAGCCTTTTGTGCTTACGGAGCTCCGATATTCGGTCCTGTTCTAGCATGCGGAGCTCCGCTACTCAGGCCTGATTGTGCGTGCGGGGCTCTGCTACTCGGGCCTGTTGGTGCATGCGGGGCTCCACTACTTGGGCCTGTTCGTGCATGCGGGGCTCCGCTACTCGGGTCTGTTCGTGCTTGCAGGGCTCTGCTACTCGGGCCTGTTCGTGCGTGCGGGGCTCCGCTATTCAGGCCTGATAGTGTGTGCGGGGCTCCTCTATTCAGGCCTGTCCTTCCCTGCGGGACTCTATTCGGGCCTATACTTCCCTGCGGGATTCTGTTCGGGCCTTTTCTGGCCTGCGAGACTCTCCGTTCGCTCCTATCGTGGTCTGCGGGACCCTCGTTCGGGCCCATTCTCGCCTTCGAGACCCTCTGTTCGGGCTTTTCTGGCCTGCGGGACTCTCCGTTCGGGCCTATTCTTGTGAGCGGGTCTCTATTCGGGCCTATTTTTGCCTAAGGGCTCCTCTATTCGGGCCTCTTCTGGCCTGCGGGACTCTCCGTTCGGGCCTATTCTCACCTGGGGAGCTCTCCGTTCGGGCCTTTCTGGCCTTCGGGACTCTGTTCTGGTCTCTTCTTGCCAGCGGGGCTCTTCGTTTGGGCCTATTCTTGCCTGCAGGACTCTGTTCGGGACTCTTCTTGCCTGCACAGCCCCTCTACTCGGGCCTCTTTTTGCCTGCGGGACTCTGTCCAGGCCTATTGTTGCCCCCGGAAAACTCCGTTCGCTCCTATTCTGGCTTGTGGGACTCTGTTCGGGCCTATGCTTGCCTGCGGGAATCTCCTTTCAGGGTTATGCTGACCTGTGGGATTCTCAGTTTGGGCGTATTCTCGCCTGCAGGACATCTCTTCGGGCCTATTCTCGCCCGCGGGACCCTCCGTTCGGTCGTTTCTGGCCTGCGGGACTCTCCGTTCGGGCCTAATCTTGGGAGCGGGACTCTACTCGGGCCTATTCTTGCCTAGGGGCCTCTTCTATTCGTGCTACTTCTTGCCAGTGGGACTCTGTTCAGGCCCGTTCTTGCCTGCAGGATTCTGCGTTCGGGCTTATTCTTGCTTGCCGGACAGTGTTCGGGCGTCTTCTTGCCTGCACAGCTCCACTACTCGGGCCTCATTTTGCCTTCGGGACACCGTTCAGGTCTATTCTTGGTCCGGGAATCTCCGTTCGGGCCTATGCTGGCCTGCTGGACTCTGTTCGGGCCTATGCTTGCCTGCGGGAATGACCGTTCGGGCCTGTGTTGGCCTGCAGGACTCTCCGTTCGGGCCGTTCTGGCCTGCGGGACTCTCCGTTCGGGCCTATTCTCTGGAGCGGGACTTTACTCGGGCCTATTCTTGCCTCTGGGGCTCCTCTATTCTTGCCTATTCTTGCCTCCGGGAATCTCCGTTCTGGCCTGTTCGGGCCTGCGGGACTCTGTTCGGGCCTATGCTTGCCTGCAGGAATCTCTGTTCCGCCCTACTCTGGCCTGCGGGACTCTGCGTTCCGGCCTATTCTGGCCTGCGGGACTCTTTTCGGGCCTATTCTTGCTCCGGGAATCTCCGTTCGGGCGTATCCTGGCTTGCGGGACTCTGTTCGGGCCTATGCTTGCCTGCAGGAATCTCTGTTCTGGCCTATTCTGACCTGCAGGACTCTGTTTGGGCCTATGCTTGCCTGCGGGAATCTCCGTTCAGGTGTATGCTGGCCTGCGGGTCTCTCCGTTCGGGCCCCTTCTTGCCTGCGGGACTCTCCGTTTGGGCGTATCCTTGCCCGCGGGACTCTGTTCGGGCCTCTTCTTGCCTGCACGGCTCCTCTACTCGGGCCTATTTTTGCCTGTGGGACTCTATTGGGGCCTATTCTTGCCTCCGACAATCTCCGTTCGGGCCCATTCTGGCCTGCGGGACTCTTCGTTCGGGCCTAGGCTTCCCTTCGGCAATCTCCGTTCAGGCGTACGCTGGCCTGCGGAATTCTGTTCGGGGCTATTCTTGCTCCGGGAATCTCTGTTCGGGACTATTCTGGCCTGTGGGACTCTGTTCGGGCCCATGCCTGCCTGCGGGGCTCTCTGTTCAGGCCTTTTTCGCCTACGGGACTCTCTGTTCGGGCCTATTCTCTGGAGCGGGGCTTTAGTCGGGCCTACTCTTGACTACGGGGCTCCTCAATTCTTGCCTCTGGGATTCTGTTCGGGCCTATTCTTGTCTGTGGGACTCTGCGTTTGAGCCTATTCTTGCCTGTGGGTTCTCCATTCAGGGCTACTCTTGCCAGCGGGACTCTGTTCGTGCCTCATCTTGCCTGCATGGCTGCTCTACTCGGGCCTATTCTTGCCTGCGGGACTCTGTTCGGGCCTATCCTTGCTCCGGGAATCTCCGTTCGGGCATACCCTGGCCTGCGGGACTCCGTTCGGGCCTATTCTGGCCTGCGGGACTCTGTTTGGGCCTATGCTTGCCTGCAGGAATCTCTGTTCCGGCCTATTGTGGCCTGCAGGACTCCCCGTTCGGGCCTGTTCTGGCCTGCGGGACTCTGTTTGGGCCTATGCTTGCCTACGGGAATCTCCGTTCAGGCGTATGCTGGCCTGCGGTATTCTCAATTTGGGCATATTCTCTCGCCTGCGGGACTTTCCTGTGGGCCTATTCTCGCCTGCGCAACTCTCCGTTCGGGCCTATTCTTGCCTGCGGGACTCTCCGTTCCGGCCTATTCTTGCGTGCGGGTCTCTTCGTTCGGGACAATTCTGACCTGCAAAACTCTCCGTTCGGACCTAATCTAGCCTCTGGGAGTCTCCTTTGGGGTCTCCTGTTGCGTGCGGGGCTGCTCTATTCCAGCCTTTTGTGCTTTCGGAGCTCCGATATTCGGTCCTGTTCTAGCATGCGGAGCTCCGCTACTCAGGCCTGATTGTGCGTGCGGGGCTATGCTACTCGGGCCTGTTCGTGCGTGCGGGGCTCCGCTATTCAGGCGTGATAGTGTGTGCGGGGCTCCTCTATTCAGGCCTGTCCTTCTCTGCGGGACTCTCTTCGGGCCTATACTTCCCTGCGGGATTCTGTTCGGGCCTTTTCTGGCCTGCGAGACTCTCCGTTCGCTCCTATCGTGGTCTGCGGGACCCTCGTTCGGGCCCATTCTCGCCTTCGAGACCCTCTGTTCGGGCTTTTCTGGCCTGCGGGACTCTCCGTTCGGGCCTATTCTTGTGAGCGGGTCTCTATTCGGGCCTATTTTTGCCTAAGGGCTCCTCTATTCGGGCCTCTTCTGGCCTGCGGGACTCTCCGTTCGGGCCTATTCTCACCTGGGGAGCTCTCCGTTCGGGCCTTTCTGGCCTTCGGGACTCTGTTCGGGTCTCTTCTTGCCAGCGGGGCTCTTCGTTTGGGCCTATTCTTGCCTGCAGGACTCTGTTCGGGACTCTTCTTGCCTGCACAGCCCCTCTACTCGGGCCTCTTTTTGCCTGCGGGACTCTGTCCAGGCCTATTGTTGCCCCCGGAAAACTGCGTTCGGTCCTATTCTGGCTTGTGGGACTCTGTTCGGGCCTATGCTTCCCTGCGGGAATCTCCTTTCAGGGTTATGCTGACCTGTGGGATTCTCAGTTTGGGCGTATTCTCGCCTGCAGGACATCTCTTCGCGCCTATTCTCGCCCGCGGGACCCTCCGTTCGGTCGTTTCTGGCCTGCGGGACTCTCCGTTCGGGCCTAATCTTGGGAGCGGGACTCTACTCGGGCCTATTCTTGCCTAGGGGCCTCTTCTATTCGTGCTTCTTCTTGCCAGTGGGACTCTGTTCAGGCCCGTTCTTGCCTGCAGGATTCTGCGTTCGGGCTTATTCTTGCTTGCCGGACAGTGTTCGGGCGTCTTCTTGCCTGCACAGCTCCACTACTCGGGCCTCATTTTGCCTTCGGGACACCGTTCAGGTCTATTCTTGGTCCGGGAATCTCCGTTCGGGCCTATGCTGGCCTGCTGGACTCTGTTCGGGCCTATGCTTGCCTGCGGGAATGACCGTTCGGGCCTGTGTTGGCCTGCAGGACTCTCCGTTCGGGCCGTTCTGGCCTGCGGTACTCTCCGTTCGGGCCTATTCTCTGGAGCGGGACTTTACTCGGGCCTATTCTTGCCTCTGGGGCTCCTCCTTTCTTGCCTATTCTTGCCTCCGGGAATCTCCGTTCTGGCCTGTTCAGGCCTGCGGGACTCTGTTCGGGCCTATGCTTGCCTGCAGGAATCTCTGTTCCGCCCTACTCTGGCCTGCGGGACTCTGCGTTCCGGCCTATTCTGGCCTGCGGGACTCTGTTTGGGCCTATGCTTGCCTGCAGGAATCTCTGTTCCGGCCTATTGTGGCCTGCAGGACTCCCCGTTCGGGCCTGTTCTGGCCTGCGGGACTCTGTTTGGGCCTATGCTTGCCTACGGGAATCTCCGTTCAGACGTATGCTGGCCTGCGGTATTCTCAATTTGGGCATATTCTCTCGCCTGCGGGACTTTCCTTTGGGCCTATTCTCGCCTGCGCAACTCTCCGTTCGGGCCTATTCTTGCCTGCGGGACTCTCTGTTCCGGCCTATTCTTGCCTGCGGGTCTCTCCGTTCGGGACAATTCTGACCTGCAAAACTCTCCGTTCGGACCTAATCTAGCCTCTGGGAGTCTCCTTTGGGGTCTCCTGTTGCGTGCGGGGCTGCTCTATTCCAGCCTTTTGTGCTTACGAAGCTCCGATATTCGGTCCTGTTCTAGCATGTGGAGCTCCGCTACTCAGGCCTGATTGTGCGTGCGGGGCTCTGCTACTCGGGCCTGTTGGTGCATGCGGGGCTCCACTACTTGGGCCTGTTCGTGCATGCGGGGCTCCGCTACTCGGGTCTGTTCGTGCTTGCAGGGCTCTGCTACTCGGGCCTGTTCGTGCGTGCTGGGCTCCGCTATTCAGGCCTGATAGTGTGTGCGGGGCTCCTCTATTCAGGCCTGTCCTTCCCTGCGGGACTCTATTCGGGCCTATACTTCCCTGCGGGATTCTGTTCGGGCCTTTTCTGGCCTGCGAGACTCTCCGTTCGCTCCTATCGTGGTCTGCGGGACCCTCGTTCGGGCCCATTCTCGCCTTCGAGACCCTCTGTTCGGGCTTTTCTGGCCTGCGGGACTCTCCGTTCGGGCCTATTCTTGTGAGCGGGTCTCTATTCGGGCCTATTTTTGCCTAAGGGCTCCTCTATTCGGGCCTCTTCTGGCCTGCGGGACTCTCCGTTCGGGCCTATTCTCACCTGGGGAGCTCTCCGTTCGGGCCTTTCTGGCCTTCGGGACTCTGTTCGGGTCTCTTCTTGCCAGCGGGGCTCTTCGTTTGGGCCTATTCTTGCCTGCAGGACTCTGTTCGGGACTCTTCTTGCCTGCACAGCCCCTCTACTCGGGCCTCTTTTTGCCTGCGGGACTCTGTCCAGGCCTATTGTTGCCCCCGGAAAACTCCGTTCGCTCCTATTCTGGCTTGTGGGACTCTGTTCGGGCCTATGCTTGCCTGCGGGAATCTCCTTTCAGGGTTATGCTGACCTGTGGGATTCTCAGTTTGGGCGTATTCTCGCCTGCAGGACATCTCTTCGGGCCTATTCTCGCCCGCGGGACCCTCCGTTCGGTCGTTTCTGGCCTGCGGGACTCTCCGTTCGGGCCTAATCTTGGGAGCGGGACTCTACTCGGGCCTATTCTTGCCTAGGGGCCTCTTCTATTCGTGCTACTTCTTGCCAGTGGGACTCTGTTCAGGCCCGTTCTTGCCTGCAGGATTCTGCGTTCGGGCTTATTCTTGCTTGCCGGACAGTGTTCGGGCGTCTTCTTGCCTGCACAGCTCCACTACTCGGGCCTCATTTTGCCTTCGGGACACCGATCAGGTCTATTCTTGGTCTGGGAATCTCCGTTCGGGCCTATGCTGGCCTGCTGGACTCTGTTCGGGCCTATGCTTGCCTGCGGGAATGACCGTTCGGGCCTGTGTTGGCCTGCAGGACTCTCCGTTCGGGCCGTTCTGGCCTGCGGTACTCTCCGTTCGGGCCTATTCTCTGGAGCGGGACTTTACTCGGGCCTATTCTTGCCTCTGGGGCTCCTCCTTTCTTGCCTATTCTTGCCTCCGGGAATCTCCGTTCTGGCCTGTTCGGGCCTGCGGGACTCTGTTCGGGCCTATGCTTGCCTGCAGGAATCTCTGTTCCGCCCTACTCTGGCCTGCGGGACTCTGCGTTCCGGCCTATTCTGGCCTGCGGGGCTCTTTTCGGGCCTATTCTTGCTCCGGGAATCTCCGTTCGGGCGTACTCTGGCTTGCGGGACTCTGTTCGGGCCTATGCTTGCCTGCAGGAATCTCTGTTCTGGCCTATTCTGACCTGCAGGACTCTGTTTGGGCCTATGCTTGCCTGCGGGAATCTCCGTTCAGGCGTATGCTGGCCTGCGGGTCTCTCCGTTCGGGCCCATTCTTGCCTGCGGGACTCTCCGTTTGGGCGTATCCTTGTCCGCGGGACTCTGTTCGGGCCTCTTCTTGCCTGCACGGCTCCTCTACTCGGGCCTATTTTTGCCTGTGGGACTCTATTGGGGCCTATTCTTGCCTCCGACAATCTCCGTTCGGGCCCATTCTGGCCTGCGGGACTCTTCGTTCGGGCCTAGGCTTCCCTTCGGCAATCTCCGTTCAGGCGCATGCTGGCCTGCGGAATTCTGTTCGGGGCTATTCTTGCTCCGGGAATCTCTGTTCGGGACTATTCTGGCCTGTGGGACTCTGTTCGGGCCCATGCCTGCCTGCGGGGCTCTCTGTTCAGGCCTTTTTCGCCTACGGGACTCTCTGTTCGGGCCTATTCTCTGGAGCGGGGCTTTAGTCGGGCCTACTCTTGACTACGGGGCTCCTCAATTCTTGCCTCTGGGATTCTGTTCGGGCCTATTCTTGTCTGTGGGACTCTCCGTTTGAGCCTATTCTTGCCTGTGGGTTCTCCATTCAGGGCTACTCTTGCCAGCGGGACTCTGTTCGTGCCTCATCTTGCCTGCATGGCTGCTCTACTCGGGCCTATTCTTGCCTGCGGGACTCTGTTCGGGCCTATCCTTGCTCCGGGAATCTCCGTTCGGGCATACCCTGGCCTGCGGGACTCCGTTCGGGCCTCTTCTGGCCTGCGGGACTCTGTTTGGGCCTATGCTTGCCTGCAGGAATCTCTGTTCCGGCCTATTGTGGCCTGCAGGACTCCCCGTTCGGGCCTGTTCTGGCCTGCGGGACTCTGTTTGGGCCTATGCTTGCCTACGGGAATCTCCGTTCAGGCGTATGCTGGCCTGCGGTATTCTCAATTTGGGCATATTCTCTCGCCTGCGGGACTTTCCTTTGGGCATATTCTCGCCTGCGCAACTCTCCGTTCGGGCCTATTCTTGCCTGCGGGACTCTCCATTCCGGCCTATTCTTGCCTGCGGGTCTCTCCGTTCGGGACAATTCTGACCTGCAAAACTCTCCGTTCGGACCTAATCTAGCCTCTGGGAGTCTCCTTTGGGGTCTCCTGTTGCGTGCGGGGCTGCTCTATTCCAGCCTTTTGTGCTTTCGGAGCTCCGATATTCGGTCCTGTTCTAGCATGCGGAGCTCCGCTACTCAGGCCTGATTGTGCGTGCGGGGCTATGCTACTCGGGCCTGTTCGTGCGTGCGGGGCTCCGCTATTCAGGCGTGATAGTGTGTGCGGGGCTCCTCTATTCAGGCCTGTCCTTCTCTGCGGGACTCTCTTCGGGCCTATACTTCCCTGCGGGATTCTGTTCGGGCCTTTTCTGGCCTGCGAGACTCTCCGTTCGCTCCTATCGTGGTCTGCGGGACCCTCGTTCGGGCCCATTCTCGCCTTCGAGACCCTCTGTTCGGGCTTTTCTGGCCTGCGGGACTCTCCGTTCGGGCCTATTCTTGTGAGCGGGTCTCTATTCGGGCCTATTTTTGCCTAAGGGCTCCTCTATTCGGGCCTCTTCTGGCCTGCGGGACTCTCCGTTCGGGCCTATTCTCACCTGGGGAGCTCTCCGTTCGGGCCTTTCTGGCCTTCGGGACTCTGTTCGGGTCTCTTCTTGCCAGCGGGGCTCTTCGTTTGGGCCTATTCTTGCCTGCAGGACTCTGTTCGGGACTCTTCTTGCCTGCACAGCCCCTCTACTCGGGCCTCTTTTTGCCTGCGGGACTCTGTCCAGGCCTATTGTTGCCCCCGGAAAACTCCGTTCGCTCCTATTCTGGCTTGTGGGACTCTGTTCGGGCCTATGCTTGCCTGCGGGAATCTCCTTTCAGGGTTATGCTGACCTGTGGGATTCTCAGTTTGGGCGTATTCTCGCCTGCAGGACATCTCTTCGGGCCTATTCTCGCCCGCGGGACCCTCCGTTCGGTCGTTTCTGGCCTGCGGGACTCTCCGTTCGGGCCTAATCTTGGGAGCGGGACTCTACTCGGGCCTATTCTTGCCTAGGGGCCTCTTCTATTCGTGCTTCTTCTTGCCAGTGGGACTCTGTTCAGGCCCGTTCTTGCCTGCAGGATTCTGCGTTCGGGCTTATTCTTGCTTGCCGGACAGTGTTCGGGCGTCTTCTTGCCTGCACAGCTCCACTACTCGGGCCTCATTTTGCCTTCGGGACACCGTTCGGGTCTATTCTTGGTCCGGGAATCTCCGTTCGGGCCTATGCTGGCCTGCTGGACTCTGTTCGGGCCTATGCTTGCCTGCGGGAATGACCGTTCGGGCCTGTGTTGGCCTGCAGGACTCTCCGTTCGGGCCGTTCTGGCCTGCGGTACTCTCCGTTCGGGCCTATTCTCTGGAGCGGGACTTTACTCGGGCCTATTCTTGCCTCTGGGGCTCCTCCTTTCTTGCCTATTCTTGCCTCCGGGAATCTCCGTTCTGGCCTGTTCGGGCCTGCGGGACTCTGTTCGGGCCTATGCTTGCCTGCAGGAATCTCTGTTCCGCCCTACTCTGGCCTGCGGGACTCTCCGTTCCGGCCTATTCTGGCCTGCGGGACTCTTTTCGGGCCTATTCTTGCTCCGGGAATCTCCGTTCGGGCGTACCCTGGCTTGCGGGACTCTGTTCGGGCCTATGCTTGCCTGCGGGAATCTCCGTTCAGGCGTATGCTGGCCTGCGGGTCTCTCCGTTCGGGCCCATTCTTGCCTGCGGGACTCTCCGTTTGGGCGTATCCTTGCCCGCGGGACTCTGTTCGGGCCTCTTCTTGCCTGCACGGCTCCTCTACTCGGGCCTATTTTTGCCTGTGGGACTCTATTGGGGCCTATTCTTGCCTCCGACAATCTCCGTTCGGGCCCATTCTGGCCTGCGGGACTCTTCGTTCGGGCCTAGGCTTCCCTTCGGCAATCTCCGTTCAGGCGTATGCTGGCCTGCGGAATTCTGTTCGGGGCTATTCTTGCTCCGAGAATCTCTGTTCGGGACTATTCTGGCCTGTGGGACTCTGTTCGGGCCCATGCCTGCCTGCGGGGCTCTCTGTTCAGGCCTTTTTCGCCTACGGGACTCTCTGTTCGGGCCTATTCTCTGGAGCGGGGCTTTAGTCGGGCCTACTCTTGACTACGGGGCTCCTCAATTCTTGCCTCTGGGATTCTGTTCGGGCCTATTCTTGTCTGTGGGACTCTCCGTTTGAGCCTATTCTTGCCTGTGGGTTCTCCATTCAGGGCTACTCTTGCCAGCGGGACTCTGTTCGTGCCTCATCTTGCCTGCATGGCTGCTCTACTCGGGCCTATTCTTGCCTGCGGGACTCTGTTCGGGCCTATCCTTGCTCCAGGAATCTCCGTTCGGGCATACCCTGGCCTGCGGGACTCCGTTCGGGCCTATTCTGGCCTGCGGGACTCTGTTTGGGCCTATGCTTGCCTGCAGGAATCTCTGTTCCGGCCTATTGTGGCCTGCAGGACTCCCCGTTCGGGCCTGTTCTGGCCTGCGGGACTCTGTTTGGGCCTATGCTTGCCTACGGGAATCTCCGTTCAGGCGTATGCTGGCCTGCGGTATTCTCAATTTGGGCATATTCTCTCGCCTGCGGGACTTTCCTTTGGGCCTATTCTCGCCTGCGCAACTCTCCGTTCGGGCCTATTCTTGCCTGCGGGACTCTCCGTTCCGGCCTATTCTTGCCTGCGGGTCTCTCCGTTCGGGACAATTCTGACCTGCAAAACTCTCCGTTCGGACCTAATCTAGCCTCTGGGAGTCTCCTTTGGGGTCTCCTGTTGCGTGCGGGGCTGCTCTATTCCAGCCTTTTGTGCTTACGGAGCTCCGATATTCGGTCCTGTTCTAGCATGCGGAGCTCCGCTACTCAGGCCTGATTGTGCGTGCGGGGCTCTGCTACTCGGGCCTGTTGGTGAATGTGGGGCTCCACTACTTGGGCCTGTTCGTGCGTGCGGGGCTCCGCTACTCAGGCCTGATAGTGTGTGCGGGGCTCCTCTATTCAGGCCTGTCCTTCCCTGCGGGACTCTATTCGGGCCTATGCTTCCCTGCGGGACTCTGTTCGGGCCTATTCTGGCCTGCGAGACCCTCGGTTCGCCCGTATCGTGGTCTGCGGGACCCTCGTTCGGGTCCATTCTCGCCTTCGAGACCCTCTGTTCGGGCTTTTCTGGCCTGCGGGACTCTCCGTTCGGGCCTATTCTTGTGAGCGGGTCTCTATTCGGGCCTATTTTTGCCTAAGGGCTCCTCTATTCGGGCCTATTGTGGCCTGCGGGACTCTCCGTTCAGGCCTATTCTCACCTGGGGAACTCTCCGTTCGGGCCTTTCTGGCCTTCGGGACTCTGTTCTGGTCTCTTCTTGCCAGCGGGGCTCTTCGTTTGGGCCTATTCTTGCCTGCAGGACACTGTTCGGGACTCTTCTTGCCTGCACAGCCCCTCTACTCGGGCCTCTTTTTGCCTGCGGGACTCTGTCCAGGCCTATTGTTGCCCCCGGAAAACTGCGTTCGGTCCTATTCTGGCTTGTGGGACTCTGTTCGGGCCTATGCTTGCCTGCGGGAATCTCCTTTCAGGGTTATGCTGACCTGTGGGATTCTCAGTTTGGGCGTATTCTCGCCTGCAGGACATCTCTTCGGGCCTATTCTCGCCCGCGGGACCCTCCGTTCGGTCGTTTCTGGCCTGCGGGACTCTCCTTTCGGGCCTAATCTTGGGAGCGGGACTCTACTCGGGCCTATTCTTGCCTAGGGGCCTCTTCTATTCGTGCTTCTTCTTGCCAGTGGGACTCTGTTCAGGCCCGTTCTTGCCTGCAGGATTCTGCGTTCGGGCTTATTCTTGCTTGCCGGACAGTGTTCGGGCGTCTTCTTGCCTGCACGGCTCCACTACTCGGGCCTCATTTTGCATTCGGGACACCGTTCGGGTCTATTCTTGGTCCGGGAATCTCCGTTCGGGCCTATGCTGGCCTGCTGGACTCTGTTCGGGCCTATGCTTGCCTGCGGGAATGACCGTTCGGGCCTGTGTTGGCCTGCAGGACTCTCCGTTCGGGCCGTTCTGGCCTGCGGTACTCTCCGTTCAGGCCTATTCTCTGGAGCGGGACTTTACTCGGGCCTATTCTTGCCTCTGGGGCTCCTCCTTTCTTGCCTATTCTTGCCTCCGGGAATCTCCGTTCTGGCCTGTTCGGGCCTGCGGGACTCTGTTCGGGCCTTTGGTTGCTTTCGGAAATCCCCGTTCTGGCCTATTCTGGCCTGCGGAATTCTGTTCGGGGCTATTCTTGCTCCGGGAATCTCTGTTCGGGACTATTCTGGCCTGTGGGACTCTGTTCGGGCCCATGCCTGCCTGCGGGGCTCTCTGTTCAGGCCTTTTTCGCCTACGGGACTCTCTGTTCGGGCCTATTCTCTGGAGCGGGGCTTTAGTCGGGCCTACTCTTGACTACGGGGCTCCTCAATTCTTGCCTCTGGGATTCTGTTCGGGCCTATTCTTGTCTGTGGGACTCTCCGTTTGAGCCTATTCTTGCCTGTGGGTTCTCCATTCAGGGCTACTCTTGCCAGCGGGACTCTGTTCGTGCCTCATCTTGCCTGCATGGCTGCTCTACTCGGGCCTATTCTTGCCTGCGGGACTCTGTTCGGGCCTATCCTTGCTCCGGGAATCTCCGTTCGGGCATACCCTGGCCTGCGGGACTCCGTTCGGGCCTCTTCTGGCCTGCGGGACTCTGTTTGGGCCTATGCTTGCCTGCAGGAATCTCTGTTCCGGCCTATTGTGGCCTGCAGGACTCCCCGTTCGGGCCTGTTCTGGCCTGCGGGACTCTGTTTGGGCCTATGCTTGCCTACGGGAATCTCCGTTCAGGCGTATGCTGGCCTGCGGTATTCTCAATTTGGGCATATTCTCTCGCCTGCGGGACTTTCCTTTGGGCCTATTCTCGCCTGCGCAACTCTCCGTTCGGGCCTATTCTTGCCTGCGGGACTCTCTGTTCCGGCCTATTCTTGCCTGCGGGTCTCTCCGTTCGGGACAATTCTGACCTGCAAAACTCTCCGTTCGGACCTAATCTAGCCTCTGGGAGTCTCCTTTGGGGTCTCCTGTTGCGTGCGGGGCTGCTCTATTCCAGCCTTTTGTGCTTACGGAGCTCCGATATTCGGTCCTGTTCTAGCATGCGGAGCTCCGCTACTCAGGCCTGATTGTGCGTGCGGGGCTCTGCTACTCGGGCCTGTTGGTGCATGCGGGGCTCCACTACTTGGGCCTGTTCGTGCATGCGGGGCTCCGCTACTCGGGTCTGTTCGTGCTTGCAGGGCTCTGCTACTCGGGCCTGTTCGTGCGTGCGGGGCTCCGCTATTCAGGCCTGATAGTGTGTGCGGGGCTCCTCTATTCAGGCCTGTCCTTCCCTGCGGGACTCTATTCGGGCCTATACTTCCCTGCGGGATTCTGTTCGGGCCTTTTCTGGCCTGCGAGACTCTCCGTTCGTTCCTATCGTGGTCTGCGGGACCCTCGTTCGGGCCCATTCTCGCCTTCGAGACCCTCTGTTCGGGCTTTTCTGGCCTGCGGGACTCTCCGTTCGGGCCTATTCTTGTGAGCGGGTCTCTATTCGGGCCTATTTTTGCCTAAGGGCTCCTCTATTCGGGCCTCTTCTGGCCTGCGGGACTCTCCGTTCGGGCCTATTCTCACCTGGGGAGCTCTCCGTTCGGGCCTTTCTGGCCTTCGGGACTCTGTTCGGGTCTCTTCTTGCCAGCGGGGCTCTTCGTTTGGGCCTATTCTTGCCTGCAGGACTCTGTTCGGGACTCTTCTTGCCTGCACAGCCCCTCTACTCGGGCCTCTTTTTGCCTGCGGGACTCTGTCCAGGCCTATTGTTGCCCCCGGAAAACTGCGTTCGGTCCTATTCTGGCTTGTGGGACATTGTTCGGGCCTATGCTTGCCTGCGGGAATCTCCTTTCAGGGTTATGCTGACCTGTGGGATTCTCAGTTTGGGCGTATTCTCGCCTGCAGGACATCTCTTCGCGCCTATTCTCGCCCGCGGGACCCTCCGTTCGGTCGTTTCTGGCCTGCGGGACTCTCCGTTCGGGCCTAATCTTGGGAGCGGGACTCTACTCGGGCCTATTCTTGCCTAGGGGCCTCTTCTATTCGTGCTTCTTCTTGCCAGTGGGACTCTGTTCAGGCCCGTTCTTGCCTGCAGGATTCTGCGTTCGGGCTTATTCTTGCTTGCCGGACAGTGTTCGGGCGTCTTCTTGCCTGCACAGCTCCACTACTCGGGCCTCATTTTGCCTTCGGGACACCGATCAGGTCTATTCTTGGTCTGGGAATCTCCGTTCGGGCCTATGCTGGCCTGCTGGACTCTGTTCGGGCCTATGCTTGCCTGCGAAAATGACCGTTCGGGCCTGTGTTGGCCTGCAGGACTCTCCGTTCGGGCCGTTCTGGCCTGCGGTACTCTCCGTTCGGGCCTATTCTCTGGAGCGGGACTTTACTCGGGCCTATTCTTGCCTCTGGGGCTCCTCCTTTCTTGCCTATTCTTGCCTCCGGGAATCTCCGTTCTGGCCTGTTCGGGCCTGCGGGACTCTGTTCGGGCCTATGCTTGCCTGCAGGAATCTCTGTTCCGCCCTACTCTGGCCTGCGGGACTCTGCGTTCCGGCCTATTCTGGCCTGCGGGACTCTTTTCGGGCCTATTCTTGCTCCGGGAATCTCCGTTCGGGCCTACCCTGGCTTGCGGGACTCTGTTCGGGCCTATGCTTGCCTGCAGGAATCTCTGTTCTGGCCTATTCTGACCTGCAGGACTCTGTTTGGGCCTATGCTTGCCTGCGGGAATCTCCGTTCAGGCGTATGCTGGCCTGCGGGTCTCTCCGTTCGGGCCCATTCTTGCCTGCGGGACTCTCCGTTTGGGCGTATCCTTGTCCGCGGGACTCTGTTCGGGCCTCTTCTTGCCTGCACGGCTCCTCTACTCGGGCCTATTTTTGCCTGTGGGACTCTATTGGGGCCTATTCTTGCCTCCGACAATCTCCGTTCGGGCCCATTCTGGCCTGCGGGACTCTTCGTTCGGGCCTAGGCTTCCCTTCGGCAATCTCCGTTCAGGCGTATGCTGGCCTGCGGAATTCTGTTCGGGGCTATTCTTGCTCCGGGAATCTCTGTTCGGGACTATTCTGGCCTGTGGGACTCTGTTCGGGCCCATGCCTGCCTGCGGGGCTCTCTGTTCAGGCCTTTTTCGCCTACGGGACTCTCTGTTCGGGCCTATTCTCTGGAGCGGGGCTTTAGTCGGGCCTACTCTTGACTACGGGGCTCCTCAATTCTTGCCTCTGGGATTCTGTTCGGGCCTATTCTTGTCTGTGGGACTCTCCGTTTGAGCCTATTCTTGCCTGTGGGTTCTCCATTCAGGGCTACTCTTGCCAGCGGGACTCTGTTCGTGCCTCATCTTGCCTGCATGGCTGCTCTACTCGGGCCTATTCTTGCCTGCGGGACTCTGTTCGGGCCTATCCTTGCTCCGGGAATCTCCGTTCGGGCATACCCTGGCCTGCGGGACTCCGTTCGGGCCTATTCTGGCCTGCGGGACTCTGGGCCTATGCTTGCCTGCAGGAATCTCTGTTCCGGCCTATTGTGGCCTGCAGGACTCCCCGTTCGGGCCTGTTCTGGCCTGCGGGACTCTGTTTGGGCCTATGCTTGCCTACGGGAATCTCCGTTCAGGCGTATGCTGGCCTGCGGTATTCTCAATTTGGGCATATTCTCTCGCCTGCGGGACTTTCCTTTGGGCCTATTCTCGCCTGCGCAACTCTCCGTTCGGGCCTATTCTTGCCTGCGGGACTCTCTGTTCCGGCCTATTCTTGCCTGCGGGTCTCTCCGTTCGGGACAATTCTGACCTGCAAAACTCTCCGTTCGGACCTAATCTAGCCTCTGGGAGTCTCCTTTGGGGTCTCCTGTTGCGTGCGGGGCTGCTCTATTCCAGCCTTTTGTGCTTACGGAGCTCCGATATTCGGTCCTGTTCTAGCATGCGGAGCTCCGCTACTCAGGCCTGATTGTGCGTGCGGGGCTCTGCTACTCGGGCCTGTTGGTGAATGTTGGGCTCCACTACTTGGGCCTGTTCGTGCGTGCGGGGCTCCGCTACTCAGGCCTGATAGTGTGTGCGGGGCTCCTCTATTCAGGCCTGTCCTTCCCTGCGGGACTCTATTTGGGCCTATACTTCCCTGCGGGACTCTGTTCGGGCCTATTCTGGCCTGCGAGACCCTCGGTTCGCCCGTATCGTGGTCTGCGGGACCCTCGTTCGGGTCCATTCTCGCCTTCGAGACCCTCTGTTCGGGCTTTTCTGGCCTGCGGGACTCTCCGTTCGGGCCTATTCTTGTGAGCGGGTCTCTATTCGGGCCTATTTTTGCCTAAGGGCTCCTCTATTCGGGCCTGTTGTGGCCTGCGGGACTCTCCGTTCAGGCCTATTCTCACCTGGGGAACTCTCCGTTCGGGCCTTTCTGGCCTTCGGGACTCTGTTCTGGTCTCTTCTTGCCAGCGGGGCTCTTCGTTTGGGCCTATTCTTGCCTGCAGGACACTGTTCGGGACTCTTCTTGCCTGCACAGCCCCTCTACTCGGGCCTCTTTTTGCCTGCGGGACTCTGTCCAGGCCTATTGTTGCCCCCGGAAAACTGCGTTCGGTCCTATTCTGGCTTGTGGGACTCTGTTCGGGCCTATGCTTGCCTGCGGGAATCTCCTTTCAGGGTTATGCTGACCTGTGGGATTCTCAGTTTGGGCGTATTCTCGCCTGCAGGACATCTCTTCGCGCCTATTCTCGCCCGCGGGACCCTCCGTTCGGTCGTTTCTGGCCTGCGGGACTCTCCTTTCGGGCCTAATCTTGGGAGCGGGACTCTACTCGGGCCTATTCTTGCCTAGGGGCCTCTTCTATTCGTGCTTCTTCTTGCCAGTGGGACTCTGTTCAGGCCCGTTCTTGCCTGCAGGATTCTGCGTTCGGGCTTATTCTTGCTTGCCGGACAGTG
Organism: Loxodonta africana; assembly: GCF_030014295.1. NCBI lineage: Eukaryota > Metazoa > Chordata > Mammalia > Proboscidea > Elephantidae > Loxodonta > Loxodonta africana. The sequence continues at coordinate 319,982 of NW_026974847.1, forward strand.
TTCGGGCGTCTTCTTGCCTGCACGGCTCCACTACTCGGGCCTCATTTTGCATTCGGGACACCGTTCGGGTCTATTCTTGGTCCGGGAATCTCCGTTCGGGCCTATGCTGGCCTGCTGGACTCTGTTCGGGCCTATGCTTGCCTGCGGGAATGACCGTTCGGGCCTGTGTTGGCCTGCAGGACTCTCCGTTCGGGCCGTTCTGGCCTGCGGTACTCTCCGTTCAGGCCTATTCTCTGGAGCGGGACTTTACTCGGGCCTATTCTTGCCTCTGGGGCTCCTCCTTTCTTGCCTATCCTTGCCTCCGGGAATCTCCGTTCTGGCCTGTTCGGGCCTGCGGGACTCTGTTCGGGCCTTTGGTTGCTTTCGGAAATCCCCGTTCTGGCCTATTCTGGCCTGCGGAATTCTGTTCGGGGCTATTCTTGCTCCGGGAATCTCTGTTCGGGACTATTCTGGCCTGTGGGACTCTGTTCGGGCCCATGCCTGCCTGCGGGGCTCTCTGTTCAGGCCTTTTTCGCCCACGGGACTCTCTGTTCGGGCCTATTCTCTGGAGCGGGGCTTTAGTCGGGCCTACTCTTGACTACGGGGCTCCTCAATTCTTGCCTCTGGGATTCTGTTCGGGCCTATTCTTGTCTGTGGGACTCTGCGTTTGAGCCTATTCTTGCCTGTGGGTTCTCCATTCAGGGCTACTCTTGCCAGCGGGACTCTGTTCGTGCCTCATCTTGCCTGCATGGCTGCTCTACTCGGGCCTATTCTTGCCTGCGGGACTCTGTTCGGGCCTATCCTTGCTCCGGGAATCTCCGTTCGGGCATACCCTGGCCTGCGGGACTCCGTTCGGGCCTGTTCTGGCCTGCGGGACTCTGTTTGGGCCTATGCTTGCCTACGGGAATCTCCGTTCAGGCGTATGCTGGCCTGCGGGTCTCTCCGTTCGGGCCTGTTCTGGCCTGCGGGACTCTGTTTGGGCCTATGCTTGCCTACGGGAATCTCCGTTCAGGCGTATGCTGGCCTGCGGTATTCTCAATTTGGGCATATTCTCTCGCCTGCGGGACTTTCCTTTGGGCCTATTCTCGCCTGCGCAACTCTCCGTTCGGGCCTATTCTTGCCTGCGGGACTCTCCGTTCCGGCCTATTCTTGCCTGCGGGTCTCTCCGTTCGGGACAATTCTGACCTGCAAAACTCTCCGTTCGGACCTAATCTAGCCTCTGGGAGTCTCCTTTGGGGTCTCCTGTTGCGTGCGGGGCTGCTCTATTCCAGCCTTTTGTGCTTACGGAGCTCCGATATTCGGTCCTGTTCTAGCATGCGGAGCTCCGCTACTCAGGCCTGATTTTGCGTGCGGGGCTCTGCTACTCGGGCCTGTTGGTGAATGTTGGGCTCCACTACTTGGGCCTGTTCGTGCGTGCGGGGCTCCGCTACTCAGGCCTGATAGTGTGTGCGGGGCTCCTCTATTCAGGCCTGTCCTTCCCTGCGGGACTCTATTCGGGCCTATACTTCCCTGCGGGACTCTGTTCGGGCCTATTCTGGCCTGCGAGACCCTCGGTTCGCCCGTATCGTGGTCTGCGGGACCCTCGTTCGGGTCCATTCTCGCCTTCGAGACCCTCTGTTCGGGCTTTTCTGGCCTGCGGGACTCTCCGTTCGGGCCTATTCTTGTGAGCGGGTCTCTATTCGGGCCTATTTTTGCCTAAGGGCTCCTCTATTCGGGCCTATTGTGGCCTGCGGGACTCTCCGTTCAGGCCTATTCTCACCTGGGGAACTCTCCGTTCGGGCCTTTCTGGCCTTCGGGACTCTGTTCTGGTCTCTTCTTGCCAGCGGGGCTCTTCGTTTGGGCCTATTCTTGCCTGCAGGACACTGTTCGGGACTCTTCTTGCCTGCACAGCCCCTCTACTCGGGCCTCTTTTTGCCTGCGGGACTCTGTCCAGGCCTATTGTTGCCCCCGGAAAACTCCGTTCGGTCCTATTCTGGCTTGTGGGACTCTGTTCGGGCCTATGCTTGCCTGCGGGAATCTCCTTTCAGGGTTATGCTGACCTGTGGGATTCTCAGTTTGGGCGTATTCTCGCCTGCAGGACATCTCTTCGGGCCTATTCTCGCCCGCGGGACCCTCCGTTCGGTCGTTTCTGGCCTGCGGGACTCTCCTTTCGGGCCTAATCTTGGGAGCGGGACTCTACTCGGGCCTATTCTTGCCTAGGGGCCTCTTCTATTCGTGCTTCTTCTTGCCAGTGGGACTCTGTTCAGGCCCGTTCTTGCCTGCAGGATTCTGCGTTCGGGCTTATTCTTGCTTGCCGGACAGTGTTCGGGCGTCTTCTTGCCTGCACGGCTCCACTACTCGGGCCTCATTTTGCATTCGGGACACCGTTCGGGTCTATTCTTGGTCCGGGAATCTCCGTTCGGGCCTATGCTGGCCTGCTGGACTCTGTTCGGGCCTATGCTTGCCTGCGGGAATGACCGTTCGGGCCTGTGTTGGCCTGCAGGACTCTCCGTTCGGGCCGTTCTGGCCTGCGGTACTCTCCGTTCAGGCCTATTCTCTGGAGCGGGACTTTACTCGGGCCTATTCTTGCCTCTGGGGCTCCTCCTTTCTTGCCTATTCTTGCCTCCGGGAATCTCCGTTCTGGCCTGTTCGGGCCTGCGGGACTCTGTTCGGGCCTTTGGTTGCTTTCGGAAATCCCCGTTCTGGCCTATTCTGGCCTGCGGAATTCTGTTCGGGGCTATTCTTGCTCCGGGAATCTCTGTTCGGGACTATTCTGGCCTGTGGGACTCTGTTCGGGCCCATGCCTGCCTGCGGGGCTCTCTGTTCAGGCCTTTTTCGCCTACGGGACTCTCTGTTCGGGCCTATTCTCTGGAGCGGGGCTTTAGTCGGGCCTACTCTTGACTACGGGGCTCCTCAATTCTTGCCTCTGGGATTCTGTTCGGGCCTATTCTTGTCTGTGGGACTCTCCGTTTGAGCCTATTCTTGCCTGTGGGTTCTCCATTCAGGGCTACTCTTGCCAGCGGGACTCTGTTCGTGCCTCATCTTGCCTGCATGGCTGCTCTACTCGGGCCTATTCTTGCCTGCGGGACTCTGTTCGGGCCTATCCTTGCTCCGGGAATCTCCGTTCGGGCATACCCTGGCCTGCGGGACTCCGTTCGGGCCTCTTCTGGCCTGCGGGACTCTGTTTGGGCCTATGCTTGCCTGCAGGAATCTCTGTTCCGGCCTATTGTGGCCTGCAGGACTCCCCGTTCGGGCCTGTTCTGGCCTGCGGGACTCTGTTTGGGCCTATGCTTGCCTACGGGAATCTCCGTTCAGGCGTATGCTGGCCTGCGGTATTCTCAATTTGGGCATATTCTCTCGCCTGCGGGACTTTCCTTTGGGCCTATTCTCGCCTGCGCAACTCTCCGTTCGGGCCTATTCTTGCCTGCGGGACTCTCTGTTCCGGCCTATTCTTGCCTGCGGGTCTCTCCGTTCGGGACAATTCTGACCTGCAAAACTCTCCGTTCGGACCTAATCTAGCCTCTGGGAGTCTCCTTTGGGGTCTCCTGTTGCGTGCGGGGCTGCTCTATTCCAGCCTTTTGTGCTTACGGAGCTCCGATATTCGGTCCTGTTCTAGCATGCGGAGCTCCGCTACTCAGGCCTGATTGTGCGTGCGGGGCTCTGCTACTCGGGCCTGTTGGTGCATGCGGGGCTCCACTACTTGGGCCTGTTCGTGCATGCGGGGCTCCGCTACTCGGGTCTGTTCGTGCTTGCAGGGCTCTGCTACTCGGGCCTGTTCGTGCGTGCGGGGCTCCGCTATTCAGGCCTGATAGTGTGTGCGGGGCTCCTCTATTCAGGCCTGTCCTTCCCTGCGGGACTCTATTCGGGCCTATACTTCCCTGCGGGATTCTGTTCGGGCCTTTTCTGGCCTGCGAGACTCTCCGTTCGTTCCTATCGTGGTCTGCGGGACCCTCGTTCGGGCCCATTCTCGCCTTCGAGACCCTCTGTTCGGGCTTTTCTGGCCTGCGGGACTCTCCGTTCGGGCCTATTCTTGTGAGCGGGTCTCTATTCGGGCCTATTTTTGCCTAAGGGCTCCTCTATTCGGGCCTCTTCTGGCCTGCGGGACTCTCCGTTCGGGCCTATTCTCACCTGGGGAGCTCTCCGTTCGGGCCTTTCTGGCCTTCGGGACTCTGTTCGGGTCTCTTCTTGCCAGCGGGGCTCTTCGTTTGGGCCTATTCTTGCCTGCAGGACTCTGTTCGGGACTCTTCTTGCCTGCACAGCCCCTCTACTCGGGCCTCTTTTTGCCTGCGGGACTCTGTCCAGGCCTATTGTTGCCCCCGGAAAACTGCGTTCGGTCCTATTCTGGCTTGTGGGACATTGTTCGGGCCTATGCTTGCCTGCGGGAATCTCCTTTCAGGGTTATGCTGACCTGTGGGATTCTCAGTTTGGGCGTATTCTCGCCTGCAGGACATCTCTTCGCGCCTATTCTCGCCCGCGGGACCCTCCGTTCGGTCGTTTCTGGCCTGCGGGACTCTCCGTTCGGGCCTAATCTTGGGAGCGGGACTCTACTCGGGCCTATTCTTGCCTAGGGGCCTCTTCTATTCGTGCTTCTTCTTGCCAGTGGGACTCTGTTCAGGCCCGTTCTTGCCTGCAGGATTCTGCGTTCGGGCTTATTCTTGCTTGCCGGACAGTGTTCGGGCGTCTTCTTGCCTGCACAGCTCCACTACTCGGGCCTCATTTTGCCTTCGGGACACCGATCAGGTCTATTCTTGGTCTGGGAATCTCCGTTCGGGCCTATGCTGGCCTGCTGGACTCTGTTCGGGCCTATGCTTGCCTGCGAAAATGACCGTTCGGGCCTGTGTTGGCCTGCAGGACTCTCCGTTCGGGCCGTTCTGGCCTGCGGTACTCTCCGTTCGGGCCTATTCTCTGGAGCGGGACTTTACTCGGGCCTATTCTTGCCTCTGGGGCTCCTCCTTTCTTGCCTATTCTTGCCTCCGGGAATCTCCGTTCTGGCCTGTTCGGGCCTGCGGGACTCTGTTCGGGCCTATGCTTGCCTGCAGGAATCTCTGTTCCGCCCTACTCTGGCCTGCGGGACTCTGCGTTCCGGCCTATTCTGGCCTGCGGGACTCTTTTCGGGCCTATTCTTGCTCCGGGAATCTCCGTTCGGGCGTACCCTGGCTTGCGGGACTCTGTTCGGGCCTATGCTTGCCTGCAGGAATCTCTGTTCTGGCCTATTCTGACCTGCAGGACTCTGTTTGGGCCTATGCTTGCCTGCGGGAATCTCCGTTCAGGCGTATGCTGGCCTGCGGGTCTCTCCGTTCGGGCCCATTCTTGCCTGCGGGACTCTCCGTTTGGGCGTATCCTTGTCCGCGGGACTCTGTTCGGGCCTCTTCTTGCCTGCACGGCTCCTCTACTCGGGCCTATTTTTGCCTGTGGGACTCTATTGGGGCCTATTCTTGCCTCCGACAATCTCCGTTCGGGCCCATTCTGGCCTGCGGGACTCTTCGTTCGGGCCTAGGCTTCCCTTCGGCAATCTCCGTTCAGGCGTATGCTGGCCTGCGGAATTCTGTTCGGGGCTATTCTTGCTCCGGGAATCTCTGTTCGGGACTATTCTGGCCTGTGGGACTCTGTTCGGGCCCATGCCTGCCTGCGGGGCTCTCTGTTCAGGCCTTTTTCGCCTACGGGACTCTCTGTTCGGGCCTATTCTCTGGAGCGGGGCTTTAGTCGGGCCTACTCTTGACTACGGGGCTCCTCAATTCTTGCCTCTGGGATTCTGTTCGGGCCTATTCTTGTCTGTGGGACTCTCCGTTTGAGCCTATTCTTGCCTGTGGGTTCTCCATTCAGGGCTACTCTTGCCAGCGGGACTCTGTTCGTGCCTCATCTTGCCTGCATGGCTGCTCTACTCGGGCCTATTCTTGCCTGCGGGACTCTGTTCGGGCCTATCCTTGCTCCGGGAATCTCCGTTCGGGCATACCCTGGCCTGCGGGACTCCGTTCGGGCCTATTCTGGCCTGCGGGACTCTGTTTGGGCCTATGCTTGCCTGCAGGAATCTCTGTTCCGGCCTATTGTGGCCTGCAGGACTCCCCGTTCGGGCCTGTTCTGGCCTGCGGGACTCTGTTTGGGCCTATGCTTGCCTACGGGAATCTCCGTTCAGGCGTATGCTGGCCTGCGGTATTCTCAATTTGGGCATATTCTCTCGCCTGCGGGACTTTCCTTTGGGCCTATTCTCGCCTGCGCAACTCTCCGTTCGGGCCTATTCTTGCCTGCGGGACTCTCTGTTCCGGCCTATTCTTGCCTGCGGGTCTCTCCGTTCGGGACAATTCTGACCTGCAAAACTCTCCGTTCGGACCTAATCTAGCCTCTGGGAGTCTCCTTTGGGGTCTCCTGTTGCGTGCGGGGCTGCTCTATTCCAGCCTTTTGTGCTTACGGAGCTCCGATATTCGGTCCTGTTCTAGCATGCGGAGCTCCGCTACTCAGGCCTGATTGTGCGTGCGGGGCTCTGCTACTCGGGCCTGTTGGTGAATGTTGGGCTCCACTACTTGGGCCTGTTCGTGCGTGCGGGGCTCCGCTACTCAGGCCTGATAGTGTGTGCGGGGCTCCTCTATTCAGGCCTGTCCTTCCCTGCGGGACTCTATTTGGGCCTATACTTCCCTGCGGGACTCTGTTCGGGCCTATTCTGGCCTGCGAGACCCTCGGTTCGCCCGTATCGTGGTCTGCGGGACCCTCGTTCGGGTCCATTCTCGCCTTCGAGACCCTCTGTTCGGGCTTTTCTGGCCTGCGGGACTCTCCGTTCGGGCCTATTCTTGTGAGCGGGTCTCTATTCGGGCCTATTTTTGCCTAAGGGCTCCTCTATTCGGGCCTGTTGTGGCCTGCGGGACTCTCCGTTCAGGCCTATTCTCACCTGGGGAACTCTCCGTTCGGGCCTTTCTGGCCTTCGGGACTCTGTTCTGGTCTCTTCTTGCCAGCGGGGCTCTTCGTTTGGGCCTATTCTTGCCTGCAGGACACTGTTCGGGACTCTTCTTGCCTGCACAGCCCCTCTACTCGGGCCTCTTTTTGCCTGCGGGACTCTGTCCAGGCCTATTGTTGCCCCCGGAAAACTGCGTTCGGTCCTATTCTGGCTTGTGGGACTCTGTTCGGGCCTATGCTTGCCTGCGGGAATCTCCTTTCAGGGTTATGCTGACCTGTGGGATTCTCAGTTTGGGCGTATTCTCGCCTGCAGGACATCTCTTCGCGCCTATTCTCGCCCGCGGGACCCTCCGTTCGGTCGTTTCTGGCCTGCGGGACTCTCCTTTCGGGCCTAATCTTGGGAGCGGGACTCTACTCGGGCCTATTCTTGCCTAGGGGCCTCTTCTATTCGTGCTTCTTCTTGCCAGTGGGACTCTGTTCAGGCCCGTTCTTGCCTGCAGGATTCTGCGTTCGGGCTTATTCTTGCTTGCCGGACAGTGTTCGGGCGTCTTCTTGCCTGCACGGCTCCACTACTCGGGCCTCATTTTGCATTCGGGACACCGTTCGGGTCTATTCTTGGTCCGGGAATCTCCGTTCGGGCCTATGCTGGCCTGCTGGACTCTGTTCGGGCCTATGCTTGCCTGCGGGAATGACCGTTCGGGCCTGTGTTGGCCTGCAGGACTCTCCGTTCGGGCCGTTCTGGCCTGCGGTACTCTCCGTTCAGGCCTATTCTCTGGAGCGGGACTTTACTCGGGCCTATTCTTGCCTCTGGGGCTCCTCCTTTCTTGCCTATCCTTGCCTCCGGGAATCTCCGTTCTGGCCTGTTCGGGCCTGCGGGACTCTGTTCGGGCCTTTGGTTGCTTTCGGAAATCCCCGTTCTGGCCTATTCTGGCCTGCGGAATTCTGTTCGGGGCTATTCTTGCTCCGGGAATCTCTGTTCGGGACTATTCTGGCCTGTGGGACTCTGTTCGGGCCCATGCCTGCCTGCGGGGCTCTCTGTTCAGGCCTTTTTCGCCCACGGGACTCTCTGTTCGGGCCTATTCTCTGGAGCGGGGCTTTAGTCGGGCCTACTCTTGACTACGGGGCTCCTCAATTCTTGCCTCTGGGATTCTGTTCGGGCCTATTCTTGTCTGTGGGACTCTGCGTTTGAGCCTATTCTTGCCTGTGGGTTCTCCATTCAGGGCTACTCTTGCCAGCGGGACTCTGTTCGTGCCTCATCTTGCCTGCATGGCTGCTCTACTCGGGCCTATTCTTGCCTGCGGGACTCTGTTCGGGCCTATCCTTGCTCCGGGAATCTCCGTTCGGGCATACCCTGGCCTGCGGGACTCCGTTCGGCCTGTTCTGGCCTGCGGGACTCTGTTTGGGCCTATGCTTGCCTACGGGAATCTCCGTTCAGGCGTATGCTGGCCTGCGGTATTCTCAATTTGGGCATATTCTCTCGCCTGCGGGACTTTCCTTTGGGCCTATTCTCGCCTGCGCAACTCTCCGTTCGGGCCTATTCTTGCCTGCGGGACTCTCTGTTCCGGCCTATTCTTGCCTGCGGGTCTCTCCGTTCGGGACAATTCTGACCTGCAAAACTCTCCGTTCGGACCTAATCTAGCCTCTGGGAGTCTCCTTTGGGGTCTCCTGTTGCGTGCGGGGCTGCTCTATTCCAGCCTTTTGTGCTTACGGAGCTCCGATATTCGGTCCTGTTCTAGCATGCGGAGCTCCGCTACTCAGGCCTGATTGTGCGTGCGGGGCTCTGCTACTCGGGCCTGTTGGTGCATGCGGGGCTCCACTACTTGGGCCTGTTCGTGCATGCGGGGCTCCGCTACTCGGGTCTGTTCGTGCTTGCAGGGCTCTGCTACTCGGGCCTGTTCGTGCGTGCGGGGCTCCGCTATTCAGGCCTGATAGTGTGTGCGGGGCTCCTCTATTCAGGCCTGTCCTTCCCTGCGGGACTCTATTCGGGCCTATACTTCCCTGCGGGATTCTGTTCGGGCCTTTTCTGGCCTGCGAGACTCTCCGTTCGTTCCTATCGTGGTCTGCGGGACCCTCGTTCGGGCCCATTCTCGCCTTCGAGACCCTCTGTTCGGGCTTTTCTGGCCTGCGGGACTCTCCGTTCGGGCCTATTCTTGTGAGCGGGTCTCTATTCGGGCCTATTTTTGCCTAAGGGCTCCTCTATTCGGGCCTCTTCTGGCCTGCGGGACTCTCCGTTCGGGCCTATTCTCACCTGGGGAGCTCTCCGTTCGGGCCTTTCTGGCCTTCGGGACTCTGTTCGGGTCTCTTCTTGCCAGCGGGGCTCTTCGTTTGGGCCTATTCTTGCCTGCAGGACTTTGTTCGGGCCTCTTCTTGCCTGCACAGCCCCTCTACTCGGGCCTCTTTTTGCCTGCGGGACTCTGTCCAGGCCTATTGTTGCCCCCGGAAAACTCCGTTCGGTCCTATTCTGGCTTGTGGGACTCTGTTCGGGCCTATGCTTGCCTGCGGGAATCTCCTTTCAGGATTACGCTGGCCTGTGGGATTCTCAGTTTGGGCATATTCTCGCCTGCAGGACATCTCTTCGGGCCTATTCTCGGCCGCGGGACCCTCTGTTCGGTCGTTTCTGGCCTGCGGGACTCTCCGTTCAGGCCTAATCTTGGGAGCGGGACTCTACTCGGGCCTATTCTTGCCTAGGGGCCTCTTCTATTCGTGCTTCTTCTTGCCAGTGGGACTCTGTTCAGGCCCGTTCTTGCCTGCAGGATTCTGCGTTCGGGCTTATTCTTGCTTGCCGGACAGTGTTCGGGCGTCTTCTTGCCTGCACGGCTCCACTACTTGGGCCTCATTTTGCCTTCGGGACACCGTTCGGGTCTATTCTTGGTCCGGGAATCTCCGTTCGGGCCTATGCTTGCCTGCGGGAATGACCGTTCGGGCCTATGTTGGCCTGCGGGACTCTCCGTTCGGGCCATTCTGGCCTGCGGGACTCTCCGTTCGGGCCTATTCTCTGGAGCGGGACTTTACTCGGGCCTATTCTTGCCTCCGGGGCTCCTCTATTCTTGCCTATTCTTGCCTCCTGGAATCTCCGTTCTGGCCTGTTCGGGCCTGCGGGACTCTGTTCGGGCCTATGCTTGCCTGCAGGAATCTCTGTTCTGCCCTACTCTGGCCTGCGGGACTCTCCGTTCGGGCCTATTCTGGCCTGCGGGACTCTTTTCGGGCCTATTCTTGCTCCGAGAATCTCCGTTCGGGCGTACCCTGGCTTGCGGGACTCTGTTCGGGCCTATGCTTGCCTGCCGGAATCTCCGTTCGGGCCCATTCTTGCCTGCGGGACTCTCCGTTTGGGCGTATCCTTGCCCGTGGGACTCTGTTCGGGCCTCTTCTTGCCTGCACGCCTCCTCTGCTCGGGCCTATTTTTGCCTGTGGGACTCTATTGGGGCCTATTCTTGCCTCCGACAATCTCCGTTCGGGCCCGTTCGCGCCCATTCTGGCCTGCGGGACTCTTCGTTCGGGCCTAGGCTTCCCTTCGGCAATCTCCGTTCAGGCGTATGTTGGCCTGCGGAATTCTGTTCGGGGCTATTCTTGCTCCGGGAATCTCTGTTCGGGACTATTCTGGCCTGTGGGACTCTGTTCGGGCCCATGCCTGTCTGCGGGGCTCTCTGTTCAGGCCTTTTTCGCCTACGGGACTCTCTGTTCGGGCCTATTCTCTGGAGCGGGCCTTTAGTCGGGCCTACTCTTGCCTACGGGGCTCCTCAATTCTTGCCTCTGGCATTCTGTTCGGGCCTATTCTTGTCTGCGGGACTCTCCGTTTGAGCCTATTCTTGCCTGTGGGTTCTCCATTCAGGGCTACTCTTGCCAGCGGGACTCTGTTCGTGCCTCATCTTGCCTGCATGGCTGCTCTACTCGGGCCTATTCTTGCCTGCGGGACTCTGTTCGGGCCTATCCTTGCTCCGGGAATCTCCGTTCGGGCATACCCTGGCCTGCGGGACTCCGTTTGGGCCTGTTCTGACCTGCGGGACTCTGTTTGGGCCTATGCTTGCCTACGGGAATCTCCGTTCAGGCGTATGCTGGCCTGCGGTATTCTCAATTTGGGCATATTCTCTCGCCTGCGGGACTTTCCTTTGGGCCTATTCTCGCCTGCGCAACTCTCCGTTCGGGCCTATTCTTGCCTGCGGGACTCTCCGTTCCGGCCTATTCTTGCCTGCGGGTCTCTCCGTTCGGGACAAATCTGACCTGCAAAACTCTCCGTTCGGACCTAATCTAGCCTCTGGCAGTCTCCTTTGGGGTCTCCTGTTGCTTGCGGGGCTGCTCTATTCCAGCCTTTTGTGCTTCCGGAGCTCCGATATTCGGTCCTGTTCTAGCATGCGGAGCTCCGCTACTCAGGCCTGATTGTGCGTGCGGGGCTCCGCTACTCGGGACTGTTGGTGCATGCGGGGCTCCACTACTTGGGCCTGTTCGTGCATGCGGGGCTCCGCTCCTCGGGTCTGTTCGTGCTTGCAGGGCTCTGCTACTCGGGCCTGTTCGTGCGTGCGGGGCTCCGCTATTCAGGCCTGATAGTGTGTGCGGGGCTCCTCTATTCAGGCCTGTCCTTCCCTGCGGGACTCTATTCGGGCCTATACTTCCCTGCGGGATTCTGTTCGGGCCTTTTGTGGCCTGCGAGACTCTCCGTTCGCTCCTATCGTGGTCTGCGGGACCCTCGTTCGGGCCCATTCTCGCCTTCGAGACCCTCTGTTCGGGCTTTTCTGGCCTACGGGACCCTCCGTTCGGGACTATTCTTGTGAGCGGGTCTCTATTCGGGCCTTTTTTGCCTAAGGGCTCCTCTATTCGGGCCTATTGTGGCCTGCGGGACTCTCCGTTCGGGCCTATTCTCACCTGGGGAACTCTCCGTTCGGGCCTTTCTGGCCTTCGGGACTCTGTTCGGGTCTCTTCTTGCCAGCGGGGCTCTTCGTTTGGGCCTATTCTTGCCTGCAGGACTCTGTTCGGGACTCTTCTTGCCTGCACAGCCCCTCTACTCGGGCCTCTTTTTGCCTGCGGGACTCTGTCCAGGCCTATTGTTGCCCCCGGAAAACTGCGTTCGGTCCTATTCTGGCTTGTGGGACTCTGTTCGGGCCTATGCTTGCCTGCGGGAATCTCCTTTCAGGGTTATGCTGACCTGTGGGATTCTCAGTTTGGGCGTATTCTCGCCTGCAGGACATCTCTTCGCGCCTATTCTCGCCCGCGGGACCCTCCGTTCGGTCGTTTCTGGCCTGCGGGACTCTCCGTTCGGGCCTAATCTTGGGAGCGGGACTCTACTCGGGCCTATTCTTGCCTAGGGGCCTCTTCTATTCGTGCTTCTTCTTGCCAGTGGGACTCTGTTCAGGCCCGTTCTTGCCTGCAGGATTCTGCGTTCGGGCTTATTCTTGCTTGCCGGACAGTGTTCGGGCGTCTTCTTGCCTGCACGGCTCCATTACTCGGGCCTCATTTTGCCTTCGGGACACCGTTCGGGTCTATTCTTGGTCCGGGAAGCTCCGTTCGGGCCTATGCTGGCCTGCTGGACTCTGTTCGGGCCTATGCTTGCCTGCGGGAATGACCGTTCGGGCCTATGTTGGCCTGCGGGACTCTCCGTTCGGGCCATTCTGGCCTGCGGGACTCTCCGTTCGGGCCTATTCTCTGGAGCGGGACTTTACTCGGGCCTATTCTTGCCTCCGGGGCTCCTCTATTCTTGCCTATTCTTGCCTCCGGGAATCTCCGTTCTGGCCTGTTCGGGCCTGCGGGACTCTGTTCGGGCCTATGCTTGCCTGCAGGAATCTCTGTTCCGCCCTACTCTGGCCTGCGGGACTCTCCGTTTGGGCCTATTCTGGCCTGCGGGACTCTTTTCGGGCCTATTCTTGCTCCGGGAATCTCCGTTCGGGCGTACCCTGGCTTGCGGGACTCTGTTCGGGCCTATGCTTGCCTGCAGGAATCTCTGTTCTGGCCTATTCTGACCTGCAGGACTCTGTTTGGGCCTATGCTTGCCTGCGGGAATCTCCGTTCAGGCGTATGCTGGCCTGCGGGTCTCTCCGTTCGGGCCCATTCTTGCCTGCGGGACTCTCCGTTTGGGCGTATCCTTGCCCGTGGGACTCTGTTCGGGCCTCTTCTTGCCTGCACGGCTCCTCTACTCGGGCCTATTTTTGCCTGTGGGACTCTATTGGGACCTATTCTTGCTTCCGACAATCTCCGTTCGGGCCCATTCTGGCCTGCGGGACTCTTCGTTCGGGCATAGGCTTCTCTTCGGCAATCTCCGTTCAGGCGTATGCTGGCCTGCGGAATTCTGTTCGGGGCTATTCTTGCTCCGGGAATCTCTGTTCGGGACTATTCTGGCCTGTGGGACTCTGTTCGGGCCCATGCCTGCCTGCGGGGCTCTCTGTTCAGGCCTTTTTCGCCTACGGGACTCTCTGTTCGGGCCTATTCTCTGGAGCGGGCCTTTAGTCGGGCCTACTCTTGCCTACGGGGCTCCTCAATTCTTGCCTCTGGCATTCTGTTCGGGCCTATTCTTGTCTGCGGGACTCTCCGTTTGAGCCTATTCTTGCCTGTGGGTTCTCCATTCAGGGCTACTCTTGCCAGCGGGACTCTGTTCGTGCCTCATCTTGCCTGCATGGCTGCTCTACTCGGGCCTATTCTTGCCTGCGGGACTCTGTTCGGGCCTATCCTTGCTCCGGGAATCTCCGTTCGGGCATACCCTGGCCTGCGGGACTCCGTTCGGGCCTATTCTGGCCTGCGGGACTCTGTTTGGGCCTATGCTTGCCTGCAGGAATCTCTGTTCCGGCCTATTGTGGCCTGCAGGACTCCCCGTTCGGGCCTGTTCTGGCCTGCAGGACTCTGTTTGGGCCTATGCTTGCCTACGGGAATCTCCATTCAGGCGTATGCTGGCCTGCGGTATTCTCAATTTGGGCCTATTCTCTCGCCTGCGGGACTTTCCGTTGGGCCTATTCTCGCCTGCGCAACTCTCCGTTCCGGCCTATTCTTGCCTGCGGGTCTCTCCGTTCGGGACAATTCTGACCTGCAAAACTCTCCGTTCGGACCTAATCTAGCCTCTGGGAGTCTCCTTTGGGGTCTCCTGTTGCGTGCGGGGCTGCTCTATTCCAGCCTTTTGTGCTTACGGAGCTCCGATATTCGTTCCTGTTCTAGCATGCGGAGCTCCGCTACTCAGGCCTGATTGTGCGTGCGGGGCTCCGCTACTCGGGCCTGTTGGTGCATGCGGGGCTCCACTACTTGGGCCTGTTCGTGCATGCGGGGCTCCGCTCCTCGGGTCTGTTCGTGCTTGCAGGGCTCTGCTACTCGGGCATGTTCGTGCGTGCGGGGCTCCGCTATTCAGGCCTGATAGTGTGTGCGGGGCTTCTCTATTCAGGCCTGTCCTTCCCTGCGGGACTCTATTCGGGCCTATACTTCCCTGCGGGATTCTGTTCGGGCCTTTTGTGGCCTGCGAGACTCTCCGTTCGCTCCTATCGTGGTCTGCGGGACCCTCGTTCGGGCCCATTCTCGCCTTCGAGACCCTCTGTTCGGGCTTGTCTGGCCTGAGGGACTCTCCGTTCGGGCCTATTCTCACCTGGGGAACTCTCCGTTCGGGCCTTTCTGGCCTTCGGGACTCTGTTCGGGTCTCTTCTTGCCAGCGGGGCTCTTCGTTTGGGCCTATTCTTGCCTGCAGGACTCTGTTCGGGCCTCTTCTTGCCTGCACAGCCCCTCTACTCGGGCCTCTTTTTGCCTGCGGGACTCTGTCCAGGCCTATTGTTGCCCCCGGAAAACTCCGTTCGGTCCTATTTTGTCTTGTGGGACTCTGTTCGGGCCTATGCTTGCCTGCGGGAATCTCCTTTCAGGGTTATGCTGACCTGTGGGATTCTCAGTTTGGGCGTATTCTCGCCTGCAGGACATCTCTTCGGGCCTATTCTCGCCCGCGGGACCCTCCGTTCGGTCGTTTCTGGCCTGCGGGACTCTCCGTTCGGGCCTAATCTTGGGAGCGGGACTCTACTCGGGCCTATTCTTGCCTAGGGGCCTCTTCTATTCGTGCTTCTTCTTGCCAGTGGGACTCTGTTCAGGCCCGTTCTTGCCTGCAGGATTCTGCGTTCGGGCTTATTCTTGCTTGCCGGACAGTGTTCGGGCGTCTTCTTGCCTGCACGGCTCCACTACTTGGGCCTCATTTTGCCTTCGGGACACCGTTCGGGTCTATTCTTGGTCCGGGAATCTCTGTTCGGGCCTATGCTTGCCTGCGGGTATGACCGTTCGGGCCTATGTTGGCCTGCGGGACTCTCCGTTCGGGCCATTCTGGCCTGCGGGACTCTCCGTTCGGGCCTATTCTCTGGAGCGGGACTTTACTCGGGCCTATTCTTGCCTCCGGGGCTCCTCTATTCTTGCCTATTCTTGCCTCCGGGAATCTCCGTTCTGGCCTGTTCGGGCCTGCGGGACTCTGTTCGGGCCTATGCTTGCCTGCAGGAATCTCTGTTCCGCCCTACTCTGGCCTGCGGGACTCTCCGTTCGGGCCTATTCTGGCCTGCGGGACTCTTTTCGGGCCTATTCTTGCTCCGGGAATCTCCGTTCGGGCGTACCCTGGCTTGCGGGACTCTCTTCGGGCCTATGCTTGCCTGCAGGAATCTCTGTTCTGGCCTATTCTGGCCTGCAGGACTCTGTTTGGGCCTATGCTTGCCTGCGGGAATCTCCGTTCAGGTGTATGCTGGCCTGCGGGTCTCTCCGTTCGGGCCCATTCTTGCCTGCGGGACTCTCCGTTTGCGCGTATCCTTGCCCGTGGGACTCTGTTCGGGCCTCTTCTTGCCTGCACGGCTCCTCTACTCGGGCCTATTTTTGCCTGTGGGACTCTATTGGGGCCTATTCTTGCCTCTGACAATCTCCGTTCGGGCCCATTCTGGCCTGCGGGACTCTTCGTTCGGGCCTAGGCTTCCCTTCGGCAATCTCCGTTCAGGCGTATGCTGGCCTGCGGAATTCTGTTCGGGGCTATTCTTGCTCCGGGAATCTCTGTTCGGGACTATTCTGGCCTGTGGGACTCTGTTCGGACCCATGCCTGCCTGCGGGGCTCTCTGTTCAGGCCTTTTTCGCCTACGGGACTCTCTGTTCGGGCCTATTCTCTGGAGCGGGCCTTTAGTCGGGCCTACTCTTGCCTACGGGGCTCCTCAATTCTTGCTTCTGGGATTCTGTTCGGGCCTATTCTTGTCTGCGGGACTCTCCGTTTGAGCCTATTCTTGCCTGTGGGTTCTCCATTCAGGGCTACTCTTGCCAGCGGGACTCTGTTCGTGCCTCATCTTGCCTGCATGGCTGCTCTACTCGGGCCTATTCTTGCGTGTGGGACTCTGTTCGGGCCTATCCTTGCTCCGGGAATCTCCGTTCGGGCATACCCTGGCCTGCGGGACTCCGTTCGGGCCTATTCTGGCCTGCGGGACTCTGTTTGGGCCTATGCCTGCCTGCAGGAATCTCTGTTCCGGCCTATTGTGGCCTGCAGGACTCCCCGTTCGGGCCTGTTCTGGCCTGCGGGACTCTGTTTGGGCCTATGCTTGCCTACGGGAATCTCCATTCAGGCGTATGCTGGCCTGCGGTATTCTCAATTTGGGCATATTCTCTCGCCTGCGGGACTTTCCTTTGGGCCTATTCTCGCCTGCGCAACTCTCCGTTCGGGCCTATTCTTGCCTGCGGGTCTCTCCGTTCGGGACAATTCTGACCTGCAAAACTCTCCGTTCGGACCTAATCTAGCCTCTGGCAGTCTCCTTTGGGGTCTCCTGTTGCGTGCGGGGCTGCTCTATTCCAGCCTTTTGTGCTTACGGAGCTCCGATATTCGGTCCTGTTCTAGCATGCGGAGCTCCGCTACTCAGGCCTGATTGTGCGTGCGGGGCTCCGCTACTCGGGCCTGTTGGTGCATGCGGGGCTCCACTACTTGGGCCTGTTCGTGCATGCGGGGCTCCGCTCCTCGTGTCTGTTCGTGCTTGCAGGGCTCTGCTACTCGGGCCTGTTCGTGCGTGCGGGGCTCCGCTATTCAGGCCTGATAGTGTGTGCGGGGCTCCTCTATTCAGGCCTGTCCTTCCCTGCGGGACTCTATTCGGGCCTATACTTCCCTGCGGGATTCTGTTCGGGCCTTTTGTGGCCTGCGAGACTCTCCGTTCGCTCCTATCGTGGTCTGCGGGACCCTCGTTCGGGCCCATTCTCGCCTTCGAGACCCTCTGTTCGGGCTTGTCTGGCCTGAGGGACTCTCCGTTCGGGCCTATTCTCACCTGGGGAACTCTCCGTTCGGGCCTTTCTGGCCTTCGGGACTCTGTTCTGGTCTCTTCTTGCCAGCGGGGCTCTTCGTTTGGGCCTATTCTTGCCTGCAGGACTCTGTTCGGGCCTCTTCTTGCCTGCACAGCCACTCTACTCGGGCCTCTTTTTGCCTGCGGGACTCTGTCCAGGCCTATTGTTGCCCCCGGAAAACTCCGTTCGGTCCTATTCTGGCTTGTGGGACTCTGTTCGGGCCTATGCTTGCCTGCGGGAATCTCCTTTCAGGGTTATGCTGACCTGTGGGATTCTCAGTTTGGGCGTATTCTCGCCTGCAGGACATCTCTTCGCGCCTATTCTCGCCCGCGGGACCCTCCGTTCGGTCGTTTCTGGCCTGCGGGACTCTCCGTTCGGGCCTAATCTTGGGAGCGGGACTCTACTCGGGCCTATTCTTGCCTAGGGGCCTCTTCTATTCGTGCTTCTTCTTGCCAGTGGGACTCTGTTCAGGCCCGTTCTTGCCTGCAGGATTCTGCGTTCGGGCTTATTCTTGCTTGCCGGACAGTGTTCGGGCGTCTTCTTGCCTGCACGGCTCCACTACTTGGGCCTCATTTTGCCTTCGGGACACCGTTCGGGTCTATTCTTGGTCCGGGAATCTCCGTTCGGGCCTATGCTTGCCTGCGGGAATGACCGTTCGGGCCTATGTTGGCCTGCGGGACTCTCCGTTCGGGCCATTCTGGCCTGCGGGACTCTCCGTTCGGGCCTATTCTCTGGAGCGGGACTTTACTCGGGCCTATTCTTGCCTCCGGGGCTCCTCTATTCTTGCCTATTCTTGCCTCCGGGAATCTCCGTTCTGGCCTGTTCGGGCCTGCGGGACTCTGTTCGGGCCTATGCTTGCCTGCAGGAATCTCTGTTCCGCCCTACTCTGGCCTGCGGGACTCTCCGTTCGGGCCTATTCTGGCCTGCGGGACTCTTTTCGGGCCTATTCTTGCTCCGAGAATCTCCGTTCGGGCGTACCCTGGCTTGCGGGACTCTGTTCGGGCCTATGCTTGCCTGCGGGAATCTCCGTTCGGGCCCATTCTTGCCTGCGGGACTCTCCGTTTGGGCGTATCCTTGCCCGTGGGACTCTGTTCGGGCCTCTTCTTGCCTGCACGGCTCCTCTACTCGGGCCTATTTTTGCCTGTGGGACTCTATTGGGGCCTATTCTTGCCTCCGACAATCTCCGTTCGGGCCCGTTCGGGCCCATTCTGGCCTGCGGGACTCTTCGTTCGGGCCTAGGCTTCCCTTCGGCAATCTCCATTCAGGCGTATGCTGGCCTGCGGAATTCTGTTCGGGGCTATTCTTGCTCCGGGAATCTCTGTTCGGGACTATTCTGGCCTGTGGGACTCTGTTCGGGCCCATGCCTGTCTGCGGGGCTCTCTGTTCAGGCCTTTTTCGCCTACGGGACTCTCTGTTCGGGCCTATTCTCTGGAGCGGGCCTTTAGTCGGGCCTACTCTTGCCTACGGGGCTCCTCAATTCTTGCCTCTGGGATTCTGTTCGGGCCTATTCTTGTCTGCGGGACTCTCCGTTTGAGCCTATTCTTGCCTGTGGGTTCTCCATTCAGGGCTACTCTTGCCAGCGGGACTCTGTTCGTGCCTCATCTTGCCTGCATGGCTGCTCTACTCGGGCCTATTCTTGCCTGCGGGACTCTGTTCGGGCCTATCCTTGCTCCGGGAATCTCCGTTCGGGCATACCCTGGCCTGCGGGACTCCGTTTGGGCCTGTTCTGACCTGAGGGACTCTGTTTGGGCCTATGCTTGCCTACGGGAATCTCCGTTCAGGCGTATGCTGGCCTGCGGTATTCTCAATTTGGGCATATTCTCTCTCCTGCGGGACTTTCCTTTGGGCCTATTCTCGCCTGCGCAACTCTCCGTTCGGGCCTATTCTTGCCTGCGGGACTCTCCGTTCCGGCCTATTCTTGCCTGCGGGTCTCTCCGTTCGGGACAATTCTGACCTGCAAAACTCTCCGTTCGGACCTAATCTAGCCTCTGGCAGTCTCCTTTGGGGTCTCCTGTTGCTTGCGGGGCTGCTCTATTCCAGCCTTTTGTGCTTCCGGAGCTCCGATATTCGGTCCTGTTCTAGCATGCGGAGCTCCGCTACTCAGGCCTGATTGTGCGTGCGGGGCTCCGCTACTCGGGCCTGTTGGTGCATGCGGGGCTCCACTACTTGGGCCTGTTCGTGCATGCGGGGCTCCGCTCCTCGGGTCTGTTCGTGCTTGCAGGGCTCTGCTACTCGGGCCTGTTCGTGCGTGCGGGGCTCCGCTATTCAGGCCTGATAGTGTGTGCGGGGCTCCTCTATTCAGGCCTGTCCTTCCCTGCGGGACTCTATTCGGGCCTATACTTCCCTGCGGGATTCTGTTCGGGCCTTTTGTGGCCTGCGAGACTCTCCGTTCGCTCCTATCGTGGTCTGCGGGACCCTCGTTCGGGCCCATTCTCGCCTTCGAGACCCTCTGTTCGGGCTTTTCTGGCCTGCGGGACTCTCCGTTCGGGCCTATTCTTGTGAGCGGGTCTCTATTCGGGCCTATTTTTGCCTAAGGGCTCCTCTATTCGGGCCTATTCTGGCCTGCGGGACTCTCCGTTCGGGCCTATTCTCACCTGGGGAACTCTCCGTTCGGGCCTTTCTGGCCTTCGGGACTCTGTTCGGGTCTCTTCTTGCCAGCGGGGCTCTTCGTTTGGGCCTATTCTTGCCTGCAGGACTCTGTTCGGGCCTCTTCTTGCCTGCACAGCCACTCTACTCGGGCCTCTTTTTGCCTGCGGGACTCTGTCCAGGCCTATTGTTGCCCTCGGAAAACTCCGTTCGGTCCTATTCTGGCTTGTGGGACTCTGTTCGGGCCTATGCTTGCCTGCGGGAATCTCCTTTCAGGGTTATGCTGACCTGTGGGATTCTCAGTTTGGGCGTATTCTCGCCTGCAGGACATCTCTTCGGGCCTATTCTCGCCCGCGGGACCCTCCGTTCGGTCGTTTCTGGCCTGCGGGACTCTCCGTTCGGGCCTAATCTTGGGAGCGGGACTCTACTCGGGCCTATTCTTGCCTAGGGGCATCTTCTATTCGTGCTTCTTCTTGCCAGTGGGACTCTGTTCAGGCCCGTTCTTGCCTGCAGGATTCTGCGTTCGGGCTTATTCTTGCTTGCCGGACAGTGTTCGGGCGTCTTCTTG
This sequence comes from Loxodonta africana, assembly GCF_030014295.1. Classification (NCBI taxonomy): domain Eukaryota; kingdom Metazoa; phylum Chordata; class Mammalia; order Proboscidea; family Elephantidae; genus Loxodonta; species Loxodonta africana. Next base: position 340,206 of record NW_026974847.1, read on the forward strand.
CCTGCACGGCTCCACTACTCGGGCCTCATTTTGCCTTCGGGACACCGTTCGGGTCTATTCTTGGTCCGGGAATCTCCGTTCGGGCCTATGCTGGCCTGCTGGACTCTGTTCGGGCCTATGCTTGCCTGCGGGAATGACCGTTCGGGCCTATGTTGGCCTGCGGGACTCTCCGTTCGGGCCATTCTGGCCTGCGGGACTCTCCGTTCGGGCCTATTCTCTGGAGCGGGACTTTACTCGGGCCTATTCTTGCCTCCGGGGCTCCTCTATTCTTGCCTATTCTTCCCTCCGGGAATCTCCGTTCTGGCCTGTTCGGGCCTGCGGGACTCTGTTCGGGCCTATGCTTGCCTGCAGGAATCTCTGTTCCGCCCTACTCTGGCCTGCGGGACTCTCCGTTCGGGCCTATTCTGGCCTGCGGGACTCTTTTCGGGCCTATTCTTGCTCCGGGAATCTCCGTTCGGGCGTACCCTGGCTTGCGGGACTCTCTTCGGGCCTATGCTTGCCTGCAGGAATCTCTGTTCTGGCCTATTCTGACCTGCAGGACTCTGTTTGGGCCTATGCTTGCCTGCGGGAATCTCCGTTCAGGTGTATGCTGGCCTGCGGGTCTCTCCGTTCGGGCCCATTCTTGCCTGCGGGACTCTCCGTTTGGGCGTATCCTTGCCCGTGGGACTCTGTTCGGGCCTCTTCTTGCCTGCACGGCTCCTCTACTCGGGCCTATTTTTGCCTGTGGGACTCTATTGGGGCCTATTCTTGCCTCTGACAATCTCCGTTCGGGCCCATTCTGGCCTGCGGGACTCTTCGTTCGGGCCTAGGCTTCCCTTCGGCAATCTCCGTTCAGGCGTATGCTGGCCTGCGGAATTCTGTTCGGGGCTATTCTTGCTCCGGGAATCTCTGTTCGGGACTATTCTGGCCTGTGGGACTCTGTTCGGGCCCATGCCTGCCTGCGGGGCTCTCTGTTCAGGCCTTTTTCGCCTACGGGACTCTCTGTTCGGGCCTATTCTCTGGAGCGGGGCTTTAGTCGGGCGTACTCTTGACTACGGGGCTCCTCAATTCTTGCCTCTGGGATTCTGTTCGGGCCTATTCTTGTCTGTGGGACTCTCCGTTTGAGCCTATTCTTGCCTGTGGGTTCTCCATTCAGGGCTACTCTTGCCAGCGGGACTCTGTTCGGGCCTATCCTTGCTCCGGGAATCTCCGTTCGGGTATACCCTGGCCTGCGGGACTCCGTTCGGGCCTATTCTGGCCTGCGGGACTCTGTTTGGGCCTATGCCTGCCTGCAGGAATCTCTGTTCCGGCCTATTGTGGCCTGCAGGACTCCCCGTTCGGGCCTGTTCTGGCCTGCGGGACTCTGTTTGGGCCTATGCTTGCCTACGGGAATCTCCATTCAGGCGTATGCTGGCCTGCGGTATTCTCAATTTGGGCATATTCTCTCGCCTGCGGGACTTTCCTTTGGGCCTATTCTCGCCTGCGCAACTCTCCGTTCGGGCCTATTCTTGCCTGCGGGACTCTCCGTTCCGGCCTATTCTTGCCTGCGGGTCTCTCCGTTCGGGACAATTCTGACCTGCAAAACTCTCCGTTCGGACCTAATCTAGCCTCTGGCAGTCTCCTTTGGGGTCTCCTGTTGCTTGCGGGGCTGCTCTATTCCAGCCTTTTGTGCTTACGGAGCTCCGATATTCGGTCCTGTTCTAGCATGCGGAGCTCCGCTACTCAGGCCTGATTGTGCGTGCGGGGCTCCGCTACTCGGGCCTGTTGGTGCATGCGGGGCTCCACTACTTGGGCCTGTTCGTGCATGCGGGGCTCCGCTCCTCGTGTCTGTTCGTGCTTGCAGGGCTCTGCTACTCGGGCCTGTTCGTGCGTGCGGGGCTCCGCTATTCAGGCCTGATAGTGTGTGCGGGGCTCCTCTATTCAGGCCTGTCCTTCCCTGCGGGACTCTATTCGGGCCTATACTTCCCTGCGGGATTCTGTTCGGGCCTTTTCTGGCCTGCGAGACTCTCCGTTCGCTCCTATCGTGGTCTGCGGGACCCTCGTTCGGGCCCATTCTCGCCTTCGAGACCCTCTGTTCGGGCTTTTCTGGCCTACGGGACCCTCCGTTCGGGCCTATTCTTGTGAGCGGGTCTCTATTCGGGCCTATTTTTGCCTAAGGGCTCCTCTATTCGGGCCTATTCTGGCCTGCGGGACTCTCCGTTCGGGCCTATTCTCACCTGGGGAACTCTCCGTTCGGGCCTTTCTGGCCTTCGGGACTCTGTTCGGGTCTCTTCTTGCCAGCGGGGCTCTTCGTTTGGGCCTATTCTTGCCTGCAGGACTCTGTTCGGGCCTCCTCTTGCCTGCACAGCCCCTCTACTCGGGCCTCTTTTTGCCTGCGGGACTCTGTCCAGGCCTATTGTTGCCCCCGGAAAACTCCGTTCGGTCCTATTCTGGCTTGTGGGACTCTGTTCGGGCCTATGCTTGCCTGCGGGAATCTCCTTTCAGGGTTATGCTGACCTGTGGGATTCTCATTTTGGGCGTATTCTCGCCTGCAGGACATCTCTTCGGGCCTATTCTCGCCCGCGGGACCCTCCGTTCGGTCGTTTCTGGCCTGCGGGACTCTCCGTTCGGGCCTAATCTTGGGAGCGGGACTCTACTCGGGCCTATTCTTGCCTAGGGGCCTCTTCTATTCGTGCTTCTTCTTGCCAGTGGGACTCTGTTCAGGCCCGTTCTTGCCTGCAGGATTCTGCGTTCGGGCTTATTCTTGCTTGCCGGACAGTGTTCGGGCGTCTTCTTGCCTGCACGGCTCCTCTACTCGGGCCTCATTTTGCCTTCGGGACACCGTTCGGGTCTATTCTTGGTCCGGGAATCTCCGTTCGGGCCTATGCTGGCCTGCTGGACTCTGTTCGGGCCTATGCTTGCCTGCGGGAATGACCGTTCGGGCCTATGTTGGCCTGCGGGACTCTCCGTTCGGGCCATTCTGGCCTGCGGGACTCTCCGTTCGGGCCTATTCTCTGGAGCGGGACTTTACTCGGGCCTATTCTTGCCTCCGGGGCTCCTCTATTCTTGCCTATTCTTGCCTCCGGGAATCTCCGTTCTGGCCTGTTCGGGCCTGCGGGACTCTGTTCGGGCCTATGCTTGCCTGCAGGAATCTCTGTTCCGCCCTACTCTGGCCTGCGGGACTCTCCGTTCGGGCCTATTCTGGCCTGCGGGACTCTTTTCGGGCCTATTCTTGCTCCGGGAATCTCCGTTCGGGCGTACCCTGGCTTGCGGGACTCTGTTCGGGCCTATGCTTGCCTGCAGGAATCTCTGTTCTGGCCTATTCTGGCCTGCAGGACTCTGTTTGGGCCTATGCTTGCCTGCGGGAATCTCCGTTCAGGCGTATGCTGGCCTGCGGGTCTCTCCGTTCGGGCCCATTCTTGCCTGCGGGACTCTCCGTTTGGGCGTATCCTTGCCCGTGGGACTCTGTTCGGGCCTCTTCTTGCCTGCACGGCTCCTCTACTCGGGCCTATTTTTGCCTGTGGGACTCTATTGGGGCCTATTCTTGCCTCCGACAATCTCCGTTCGGGCCCATTCTGGCCTGCGGGACTCTTCGTTCGGGCCTAGGCTTCCCTTCGGCAATCTCCGTTCAGGCGTATGCTGGCCTGCGGAATTCTGTTCGGGGCTATTCTTGCTCCGGGAATCTCTGTTCGGGACTATTCTGGCCTGTGGGACTCTGTTCGGGCCCATGCCTGCCTGCGGGGCTCTCTGTTCAGGCCTTTTTCGCCTACGGGACTCTCTGTTCGGGCCTATTCTCTGGAGCGGGCCTTTAGTCGGGCCTACTCTTGCCTACGGGGCTCCTCAATTCTTGCCTCTGGGATTCTGTTCGGGCCTATTCTTGTCTGCGGGACTCTCCGTTTGAGCCTATTCTTGCCTGTGGGTTCTCCATTCAGGGCTACTCTTGCCAGCGGGACTCTGTTCGTGCCTCATCTTGCCTGCATGGCTGCTCTACTCGGGCCTATTCTTGCCTGTGGTACTCTGTTCGGGCCTATCCTTGCTCCGGGAATCTCCGTTCGGGCATACCCTGGCCTGCGGGACTCCGTTCGGGCCTATTCTGGCCTGCGGGACTCTGTTCGGGCCTATGCTTGCCTGCAGGAATCTCTGTTCCGGCCTATTGTGGCCTGCAGGACTCCCCGTTCGGGCCTGTTCTGGCCTGCGGGACTCTGTTTGGGCCAATGCTTGCCTACGGGAATCTCCGTTCAGGCGTATGCTGGCCTGCGGTATTCTCAATTTGGGCATATTCTCTCGCCTGCGGGACTTTCCTTTGGGCCTATTCTCGCCTGCGCAACTCTCCGTTCGGGCCTATTCTTGCCTGCGGGACTCTCCGTTCCGGCCTATTCTTGCCTGCGGGTCTCTCCGTTCGGGACAATTCTGACCTGCAAAACTCTCCGTTCGGACCTAATCTAGCCTCTGGCAGTCTCCTTTGGGGTCTCCTGTTGCGTGCGGGGCTGCTCTATTCCAGCCTTTTGTGCTTACGGAGCTCCGATATTCGGTCCTGTTCTAGCATGCGGAGCTCCGCTACTCAGGCCTGATTGTGCGTGCGGGGCTCCACTACTTGGGCCTGTTCGTGCATGCGGGGCTCCGCTCCTCGGGTCTGTTCGTGCTTGCAGGGCTCTGCTACTCGGGCCTGTTCGTGCGTGCGGGGCTCCGCTATTCAGGCCTGATAGTGTGTGCGGGGCTCCTCTATTCAGGCCTGTCCTTCCCTGCGGGACTCTATTCGGGCCTATACTTCCCTGCGGGATTCTGTTCGGGCCTTTTGTGGCCTGCGAGACTCTCCGTTCGCTCCTATCGTGGTCTGCGGGACCCTCGTTCGGGCCCATTCTCGCCTTCGAGACCCTCTGTTCGGGCTTTTCTGGCCTGCGGGACTCTCCGTTCGGGCCTATTCTTGTGAGCGGGTCTCTATTCGGGCCTATTTTTGCCTAAGGGCTCCTCTATTCGGGCCTATTGTGGCCTGCGGGACTCTCCGTTCGGGTCTATTCTCACCTGGGGAACTCTCCGGGCCTTTCTGGCCTTCGGGACTCTGTTCGGGTCTCTTCTTGCCAGCGGGGCTCTTCGTTTGGGCCTATTCTTGCCTGCAGGACTCTGTTCGGGCCTCTTCTTGCCTGCACAGCCCCTCTACTCGGGCCTCTTTTTGCCTGCGGGACTCTGTCCAGGCCTATTGTTGCCCCCGGAAAACTCCGTTCGGTCCTATTCTGGCTTGTGGGACTCTGTTCGGGCCTATGCTTGCCTGCGGGAATCTCCTTTCAGGGTTATGCTGACCTGTGGGATTCTCAGTTTGGGCGTATTCTCGCCTGCAGGACATCTCTTCGGGCCTATTCTCGCCCGCGGGACCCTCCGTTCGGTCGTTTCTGGCCTGCGGGACTCTCCGTTCGAGCCTAATCTTGCCTGCAGGATTCTGCGTTCGGGCTTACTCTTGCTTGCCGGACAGGGTTCGGGCGTCTTGTTGCCTGCACGGCTCCTCTACTCGGGCCTCATTTTGCCTTCGGGACACCGTTCGGGTCTATTCTTGCTCCGGGAATCTCTGTTCGGGCCTATGCTGGCCTGCTGGACTCTGTTCGGGCCTATGCTTGCCTGCGGGAATGACCGTTCGGGCCTATGTTGGCCTGCCGGACTCTCCGTTCGGGCCATTCTGGCCTGCGGGACTCTCCGTTCGGGCCTATTCTCTGGAGCGGGACTTTACTCGGGCCTATTCTTGCCTCCGGGGCTCCTCTATTCTTGCCTATTCTTGCCTCCGGGAATCTCCGTTCTGGCCTGTTCGGGCCTGCGGGACTCTGTTCGGGCCTATGCTTGCCTGCAGGAATCTCTGTTCCGCCCTACTCTGGCCTGCGGGACTCTCCGTTCGGGCCTATTCTGGCCTGCGGGACTCTTTTCGGGCCTATTCTTGCTCCGAGAATCTCTGTTCGGGCGTACCCTGGCTTGCGGGACTCTGTTCGGGCCTATGCTTGCCTGCGGGAATCTCCGTTCAGGCGTATGCTGGCCTGCGGGTCTCTCCGTTCGGGCCCATTCTTGCCTGCGGGACTCTCCGTTTGGGCGTATCCTTGCCCGTGGGACTCTGTTCGGGCCTCTTCTTGCCTGCACGGCTCCTCTACTCGGGCCTATTTTTGCCTGTGGGACTCTATTGGGGCCTATTCTTGCCTCCGACAATCTGCGTTCGGGCCCATTCTGGCCTGCGGGACTCTTCGTTGGGGCCTAGGCTTCCCTTCGGCAATCTCCGTTCAGGCGTATGCGGGCCTGCGGAATTCTGTTCGGGGCTATTCTTGCTCCGGGAATCTCTGTTCGGGACTATTCTGGCCTGTGGGACTCTGTTCGGGCCCATGCCTGCCTGCGGGGCTCTCTGTTCAGGCCTTTTTCGCCTACGGGACTCTCTGTTCGGGCCTATTCTCTGGAGCGGGCCTTTAGTCGGGCCTACTCTTGCCTACGGGGCTCCTCAATTCTTGCCTCTGGGATTCTGTTCGGGCCTATTCTTGTCTGCGGGACTCTCCGTTTGAGCCTATTCTTGCCTGTGGGTTCTCCATTCAGGGCTACTCTTGCCAGCGGGACTCTGTTCGTGCCTCATCTTGCCTGCATGGCTGCTCTACTCGGGCCTATTCTTGCCTGCGGGACTCTGTTCGGGCCTATCCTTGCTCCGGGAATCTCCGTTCGGGCATACCCTGGCCTGCGGGACTCCGTTCGGGCCTATTCTGGCCTGCGGGACTCTGTTCGGGCCTATGCTTGCCTGCAGGAATCTCTGTTCCGCCCTACTCTGGCCTGCGGGACCCTCCGTTCGGGCCTATTCTGGCCTGCGGTACTCTTTTCGGGCCTATTCTTGCTCCGAGAATCTCTGTTCGGGCGTACCCTGGCTTGCGGGACTCTGTTCGGGCCTATGCTTGCCTGCGGGAATCTCCGTTCAGGCGTATGCTGGCCTGCGGGTCTCTCCGTTCGGGCCCATTCTTGCCTGCGGGACTCTCCGTTTGGGCGTATCCTTGCCCGTGGGACTCTGTTCGGGCCTCTTCTTGCCTGCACGGCTCCTCTACTCGGGCCTATTTTTGCCTGTGGGACTCTATTGGGGCCTATTCTTGCCTCCGACAATCTCCGTTCGGGCCCGTTCGGGCCTGCGGGACTCTTCGTTCGGGCCTAGGCTTCCCTTCGGCAATCTCCGTTCAGGCGTATGCTGGCCTGCGGAATTCTGTTCGGGGCTATTCTTGCTCCGGGAATCTCTGTTCGGGACTATTCTGGCCTGTGGGACTCTGTTCGGGCCCATGCCTGCCTGCGGGGCTCTCTGTTCAGGCCTTTTTCGCCTACGGGACTCTCTGTTCGGGCCTATTCTCTGGAGCGGGCCTTTAGTCGGGCCTACTCTTGCCTACGGGGCTCCTCAATTCTTGCCTCTGGGATTCTGTTCGGGCCTATTCTTGTCTGCGGGACTCTCCGTTTGAGCCTATTCTTGCCTGTGGGTTCTCCATTCAGGGCTACTCTTGCCAGCGGGACTCTGTTCGTGCCTCATCTTGCCTGCATGGCTGCTCTACTCGGGCCTATTCTTGCCTGTGGTACTCTGTTCGGGCCTATCCTTGCTCCGGGAATCTCCGTTCGGGCATACCCTGGCCTGCGGGACTCCGTTCGGGCCTATTCTGGCCTGCGGGACTCTGTTCGGGCCTATGCTTGCCTGCAGGAATCTCTGTTCCGGCCTATTGTGGCCTGCAGGACTCCCCGTTCGGGCCTGTTCTGGCCTGCGGGACTCTGTTTGGGCCTATGCTTGCCTACGGGAATCTCCGTTCAGGCGTATGCTGGCCTGCGGTATTCTCAATTTGGGCATATTCTCTCGCCTGCGGGACTTTCCTTTGGGCCTATTCTCGCCTGCGCAACTCTCCGTTCGGGCCTATTCTTGCCTGCGGGACTCTCCGTTCCGGCCTATTCTTGCCTGCGGGTCTCTCCGTTCGGGACAATTCTGACCTGCAAAACTCTCCGTTCGGACCTAATCTAGCCTCTGGGAGTCTCCTTTGGGGTCTCCTGTTGCGTGCGGGGCTGCTCTATTCCAGCCTTTTGTGCTTACGGAGCTCCGATATTCGGTCCTGTTCTAGCATGCGGAGCTCCGCTACTCAGGCCTGATTGTGCGTGCGGGGCTCCGCTACTCGGGCCTGTTGGTGCATGCGGGGCTCCACTACTTGGGCCTGTTCGTGCATGCGGGGCTCCGCTCCTCGGGTCTGTTCGTGCTTGCAGGGCTCTGCTACTCGGGCCTGTTCGTGCGTGCGGGGCTCCGCTATTCAGGCCTGATAGTGTGTGCGGGGCTCCTCTATTCAGGCCTGTCCTTCCCTGCGGGACTCTATTCGGGCCTATACTTCCCTGCGGGATTCTGTTCGGGCCTTTTCTGGCCTGCGAGACTCTCCGTTCGCTCCTATCGTGGTCTGCGGGACCCTCGTTCGGGCCCATTCTCGCCTTCGAGACCCTCTGTTCGGGCTTTTCTGGCCTGCGGGACTCTCCGTTCGGGCCTATTCTTGTGAGCGGGTCTCTATTCGGGCCTATTTTTGCCTAAGGGCTCCTCTATTCGGGCCTATTGTGGCCTGCGGGACTCTCCGTTCGGGTCTATTCTCACCTGGGGAACTCTCCGGGCCTTTCTGGCCTTCGGGACTCTGTTCGGGTCTCTTCTTGCCAGCGGGGCTCTTCGTTTGGGCCTATTCTTGCCTGCAGGACTCTGTTCGGGCCTCTTCTTGCCTGCACAGCCCCTCTACTCGGGCCTCTTTTTGCCTGCGGGACTCTGTCCAGGCCTATTGTTGCCCCCGGAAAACTCCGTTCGGTCCTATTCTGGCTTGTGGGACTCTGTTCGGGCCTATGCTTGCCTGCGGGAATCTCCTTTCAGGGTTATGCTGACCTGTGGGATTCTCAGTTTGGGCGTATTCTCGCCTGCAGGACATCTCTTCGGGCCTATTCTCGCCCGCGGGACCCTCCGTTCGGTCGTTTCTGGCCTGCGGGACTCTCCGTTCGAGCCTAATCTTGCCTGCAGGATTCTGCGTTCGGGCTTACTCTTGCTTGCCGGACAGGGTTCGGGCGTCTTGTTGCCTGCACGGCTCCTCTACTCGGGCCTCATTTTGCCTTCGGGACACCGTTCGGGTCTATTCTTGGTCCGGGAATCTCTGTTCGGGCCTATGCTGGCCTGCTGGACTCTGTTCGGGCCTATGCTTGCCTGCGGGAATGACCGTTCGGGCCTATGTTGGCCTGCCGGACTCTCCGTTCGGGCCATTCTGGCCTGCGGGACTCTCCGTTCGGGCCTATTCTCTGGAGCGGGACTTTACTCGGGCCTATTCTTGCCTCCGGGGCTCCTCTATTCTTGCCTATTCTTGCCTCCGGGAATCTCCGTTCTGGCCTGTTCGGGCCTGCGGGACTCTGTTCGGGCCTATGCTTGCCTGCAGGAATCTCTGTTCCGCCCTACTCTGGCCTGCGGGACTCTCCGTTCGGGCCTATTCTGGCCTGCGGGACTCTTTTCGGGCCTATTCTTGCTCCGAGAATCTCTGTTCGGGCGTACCCTGGCTTGCGGGACTCTGTTCGGGCCTATGCTTGCCTGCGGGAATCTCCGTTCAGGCGTATGCTGGCCTGCGGGTCTCTCCGTTCGTGCCCATTCTTGCCTGCGGGACTCTCCGTTTGGGCGTATCCTTGCCCGTGGGACTCTGTTCGGGCCTCTTCTTGCCTGCACGGCTCCTCTACTCGGGCCTATTTTTGCCTGTGGGACTCTATTGGGGCCTATTCTTGCCTCCGACAATCTGCGTTCGGGCCCATTCTGGCCTGCGGGACTCTTCGTTGGGGCCTAGGCTTCCCTTCGGCAATCTCCGTTCAGGCGTATGCTGGCCTGCGGAATTCTGTTCGGGGCTATTCTTGCTCCGGGAATCTCTGTTCGGGACTATTCTGGCCTGTGGGACTCTGTTCGGGCCCATGCCTGCCTGCGGGGCTCTCTGTTCAGGCCTTTTTCGCCTACGGGACTCTCTGTTCGGGCCTATTCTCTGGAGCGGGCCTTTAGTCGGGCCTACTCTTGCCTACGGGGCTCCTCAATTCTTGCCTCTGGGATTCTGTTCGGGCCTATTCTTGTCTGCGGGACTCTCCGTTTGAGCCTATTCTTGCCTGTGGGTTCTCCATTCAGGGCTACTCTTGCCAGCGGGACTCTGTTCGTGCCTCATCTTGCCTGCATGGCTGCTCTACTCGGGCCTATTCTTGCCTGCGGGACTCTGTTCGGGCCTATCCTTGCTCCGGGAATCTCCGTTCGGGCATACCCTGGCCTGCGGGACTCCGTTCGGGCCTATTCTGGCCTGCGGGACTCTGTTCGGGCCTATGCTTGCCTGCAGGAATCTCTGTTCCGCCCTACTCTGGCCTGCGGGACCCTCCGTTCGGGCCTATTCTGGCCTGCGGTACTCTTTTCGGGCCTATTCTTGCTCCGAGAATCTCTGTTCGGGCGTACCCTGGCTTGCGGGACTCTGTTCGGGCCTATGCTTGCCTGCGGGAATCTCCGTTCAGGCGTATGCTGGCCTGCGGGTCTCTCCGTTCGGGCCCATTCTTGCCTGCGGGACTCTCCGTTTGGGCGTATCCTTGCCCGTGGGACTCTGTTCGGGCCTCTTCTTGCCTGCACGGCTCCTCTACTCGGGCCTATTTTTGCCTGTGAGACTCTATTGGGGCCTATTCTTGCCTCCGACAATCTCCGTTCGGGCCCGTTCGGGCCCATTCTGGCCTGCGGGGCTCTTCGTTCGGGCCTAGGCTTCCCTTCGGCAATCTCCGTTCAGGCGTATGCTGGCCTGCGGAATTCTGTTCGGGGCTATTCTTGCTCCGGGAATCTCTGTTCGGGACTATTCTGGCCTGTGGGACTCTGTTCGGGCCCATGCCTGCCTGCGGGGCTCTCTGTTCAGGCCTTTTTCGCCTACGGGACTCTCTGTTCGGGCCTATTCTCTGGAGCGGGCCTTTAGTCGGGCCTACTCTTGCCTACGGGGCTCCTCAATTCTTGCCTCTGGGATTCTGTTCGGGCCTATTCTTGTCTGCGGGACTCTCCGTTTGAGCCTATTCTTGCCTGTGGGTTCTCCATTCAGGGCTACTCTTGCCAGCGGGACTCTGTTCGTGCCTCATCTTGCCTGCATGGCTGCTCTACTCGGGCCTATTCTTGCCTGTGGTACTCTGTTCGGGCCTATCCTTGCTCCGGGAATCTCCGTTCGGGCATACCCTGGCCTGCGGGACTCCGTTCGGGCCTATTCTGGCCTGCGGGACTCTGTTCGGGCCTATGCTTGCCTGCAGGAATCTCTGTTCCGGCCTATTGTGGCCTGCAGGACTCCCCGTTCGGGCCTGTTCTGGCCTGCGGGACTCTGTTTGGGCCAATGCTTGCCTACGGGAATCTCCGTTCAGGCGTATGCTGGCCTGCAGTATTCTCAATTTGGGCATATTCTCTCGCCTGCGGGACTTTCCTTTGGGCCTATTCTCGCCTGCGCAACTCTCCGTTCGGGCCTATTCTTGCCTGCGGGACTCTCCGTTCCGGCCTATTCTTGCCTGCGGGTCTCTCCGTTCGGGACAATTCTGACCTGCAAAACTCTCCGTTCGGACCTAATCTAGCCTCTGGGAGTCTCCTTTGGGGTCTCCTGTTGCGTGCGGGGCTGCTCTATTCCAGCCTTTTGTGCTTACGGAGCTCCGATATTCGGTCCTGTTCTAGCATGCGGAGCTCCGCTACTCAGGCCTGATTGTGCGTGCGGGGCTCCGCTACTCGGGCCTGTTGGTGCATGCGGGGCTCCACTACTTGGGCCTGTTCGTGCATGCGGGGCTCCGCTCCTCGGGTCTGTTCGTGCTTGCAGGGCTCTGCTACTCGGGCCTGTTCGTGCGTGCGGGGCTCCGCTATTCAGGCCTGATAGTGTGTGCGGGGCTCCTCTATTCAGGCCTGTCCTTCCCTGCGGGACTCTATTCGGGCCTATACTTCCCTGCGGGATTCTGTTCGGGCCTTTTCTGGCCTGCGAGACTCTCCGTTCGCTCCTATCGTGGTCTGCGGGACCCTCGTTCGGGCCCATTCTCGCCTTCGAGACCCTCTGTTCGGGCTTTTCTGGCCTGCGGGACTCTCCGTTCGGGCCTATTCTTGTGAGCGGGTCTCTATTCGGGCCTATTTTTGCCTAAGGGCTCCTCTATTCGGGCCTATTCTGGCCTGCGGGACTCTCCGTTCGGGCCTATTCTCACCTGGGGAACTCTCCGGGCCTTTCTGGCCTTCGGGACTCTGTTCGGGTCTCTTCTTGCCAGCGGGGCTCTTCGTTTGGGCCTATTCTTGCCTGCAGGACTCTGTTCGGGCCTCTTCTTGCCTGCACAGCCCCTCTACTCGGGCCTCTTTTTGCCTGCGGGACTCTGTCCAGGCCTATTGTTGCCCCCGGAAAACTCCGTTCGGTCCTATTCTGGCTTGTGGGACTCTGTTCGGGCCTATGCTTGCCTGCGGGAATCTCCTTTCAGGGTTATGCTGACCTGTGGGATTCTCAGTTTGGGCGTATTCTCGCCTGCAGGACATCTCTTCGGGCCTATTCTCGCCCGCGGGACCCTCCGTTCGGTCGTTTCTGGCCTGCGGGACTCTCCGTTCGAGCCTAATCTTGCCTGCAGGATTCTGCGTTCGGGCTTACTCTTGCTTGCCGGACAGGGTTCGGGCGTCTTGTTGCCTGCACGGCTCCTCTACTCGGGCCTCATTTTGCCTTCGGGACACCGTTCGGGTCTATTCTTGCTCCGGGAATCTCTGTTCGGGCCTATGCTGGCCTGCTGGACTCTGTTCGGGCCTATGCTTGCCTGCGGGAATGACCGTTCGGGCCTATGTTGGCCTGCCGGACTCTCCGTTCGGGCCATTCTGGCCTGCGGGACTCTCCGTTCGGGCCTATTCTCTGGAGCGGGACTTTACTCGGGCCTATTCTTGCCTCCGGGGCTCCTCTATTCTTGCCTATTCTTGCCTCCGGGAATCTCCGTTCTGGCCTGTTCGGGCCTGCGGGACTCTGTTCGGGCCTATGCTTGCCTGCAGGAATCTCTGTTCCGCCCTACTCTGGCCTGCGGGACTCTCCGTTCGGGCCTATTCTGGCCTGCGGGACTCTTTTCGGGCCTATTCTTGCTCCGAGAATCTCTGTTCGGGCGTACCCTGGCTTGCGGGACTCTGTTCGGGCCTATGCTTGCCTGCGGGAATCTCCGTTCAGGCGTATGCTGGCCTGCGGGTCTCTCCGTTCGGGCCCATTCTTGCCTGCGGGACTCTCCGTTTGGGCGTATCCTTGCCCGTGGGACTCTGTTCGGGCCTCTTCTTGCCTGCACGGCTCCTCTACTCGGGCCTATTTTTGCCTGTGGGACTCTATTGGGGCCTATTCTTGCCTCCGACAATCTGCGTTCGGGCCCATTCTGGCCTGCGGGACTCTTCGTTCGGGCCTAGGCTTCCCTTCGGCAATCTCCGTTCAGGCGTATGCGGGCCTGCGGAATTCTGTTCGGGGCTATTCTTGCTCCGGGAATCTCTGTTCGGGACTATTCTGGCCTGTGGGACTCTGTTCGGGCCCATGCCTGCCTGCGGGGCTCTCTGTTCAGGCCTTTTTCGCCTACGGGACTCTCTGTTCGGGCCTATTCTCTGGAGCGGGCCTTTAGTCGGGCCTACTCTTGCCTACGGGGCTCCTCAATTCTTGCCTCTGGGATTCTGTTCGGGCCTATTCTTGTCTGCGGGACTCTCCGTTTGAGCCTATTCTTGCCTGTGGGTTCTCCATTCAGGGCTACTCTTGCCAGCGGGACTCTGTTCGTGCCTCATCTTGCCTGCATGGCTGCTCTACTCGGGCCTATTCTTGCCTGCGGGACTCTGTTCGGGCCTATCCTTGCTCCGGGAATCTCCGTTCGGGCATACCCTGGCCTGCGGGACTCCGTTCGGGCCTATTCTGGCCTGCGGGACTCTGTTCGGGCCTATGCTTGCCTGCAGGAATCTCTGTTCCGCCCTACTCTGGCCTGCGGGACCCTCCGTTCGGGCCTATTCTGGCCTGCGGTACTCTTTTCGGGCCTATTCTTGCTCCGAGAATCTCTGTTCGGGCGTACCCTGGCTTGCGGGACTCTGTTCGGGCCTATGCTTGCCTGCGGGAATCTCCGTTCAGGCGTATGCTGGCCTGCGGGTCTCTCCGTTCGGGCCCATTCTTGCCTGCGGGACTCTCCGTTTGGGCGTATCCTTGCCCGTGGGACTCTGTTCGGGCCTCTTCTTGCCTGCACGGCTCCTCTACTCGGGCCTATTTTTGCCTGTGGGACTCTATTGGGGCCTATTCTTGCCTCCGACAATCTCCGTTCGGGCCCGTTCGGGCCTGCGGGACTCTTCGTTCGGGCCTAGGCTTCCCTTCGGCAATCTCCGTTCAGGCGTATGCTGGCCTGCGGAATTCTGTTCGGGGCTATTCTTGCTCCGGGAATCTCTGTTCGGGACTATTCTGGCCTGTGGGACTCTGTTCGGGCCCATGCCTGCCTGCGGGGCTCTCTGTTCAGGCCTTTTTCGCCTACGGGACTCTCTGTTCGGGCCTATTCTCTGGAGCGGGCCTTTAGTCGGGCCTACTCTTGCCTACGGGGCTCCTCAATTCTTGCCTCTGGGATTCTGTTCGGGCCTATTCTTGTCTGCGGGACTCTCCGTTTGAGCCTATTCTTGCCTGTGGGTTCTCCATTCAGGGCTACTCTTGCCAGCGGGACTCTGTTCGTGCCTCATCTTGCCTGCATGGCTGCTCTACTCGGGCCTATTCTTGCCTGTGGTACTCTGTTCGGGCCTATCCTTGCTCCGGGAATCTCCGTTCGGGCATACCCTGGCCTGCGGGACTCCGTTCGGGCCTATTCTGGCCTGCGGGACTCTGTTCGGGCCTATGCTTGCCTGCAGGAATCTCTGTTCCGGCCTATTGTGGCCTGCAGGACTCCCCGTTCGGGCCTGTTCTGGCCTGCGGGACTCTGTTTGGGCCTATGCTTGCCTACGGGAATCTCCGTTCAGGCGTATGCTGGCCTGCGGTATTCTCAATTTGGGCATATTCTCTCGCCTGCGGGACTTTCCTTTGGGCCTATTCTCGCCTGCGCAACTCTCCGTTCGGGCCTATTCTTGCCTGCGGGACTCTCCGTTCCGGCCTATTCTTGCCTGCGGGTCTCTCCGTTCGGGACAATTCTGACCTGCAAAACTCTCCGTTCGGACCTAATCTAGCCTCTGGGAGTCTCCTTTGGGGTCTCCTGTTGCGTGCGGGGCTGCTCTATTCCAGCCTTTTGTGCTTACGGAGCTCCGATATTCGGTCCTGTTCTAGCATGCGGAGCTCCGCTACTCAGGCCTGATTGTGCGTGCGGGGCTCCGCTACTCGGGCCTGTTGGTGCATGCGGGGCTCCACTACTTGGGCCTGTTCGTGCATGCGGGGCTCCGCTACTCGGGTCTGTTCGTGCTTGCAGGGCTCTGCTACTCGGGCCTGTTCGTGCGTGCGGGGCTCCGCTATTCAGGCCTGATAGTGTGTGCGGGGCTCCTCTATTCAGGCCTGTCCTTCCCTGCGGGACTCTATTCGGGCCTATACTTCCCTGCGGGATTCTGTTCGGGCCTTTTCTGGCCTGCGAGACTCTCCGTTCGCTCCTATCGTGGTCTGCGGGACCCTCGTTCGGGCCCATTCTCGCCTTCGAGACCCTCTGTTCGGGCTTTTCTGGCCTGCGGGACTCTCCGTTCGGGCCTATTCTTGTGAGCGGGTCTCTATTCGGGCCTATTTTTGCCTAAGGGCTCCTCTATTCGGGCCTATTGTGGCCTGCGGGACTCTCCGTTCGGGTCTATTCTCACCTGGGGAACTCTCCGGGCCTTTCTGGCCTTCGGGACTCTGTTCGGGTCTCTTCTTGCCAGCGGGGCTCTTCGTTTGGGCCTATTCTTGCCTGCAGGACTCTGTTCGGGCCTCTTCTTGCCTGCACAGCCCCTCTACTCGGGCCTCTTTTTGCCTGCGGGACTCTGTCCAGGCCTATTGTTGCCCCCGGAAAACTCCGTTCGGTCCTATTCTGGCTTGTGGGACTCTGTTCGGGCCTATGCTTGCCTGCGGGAATCTCCTTTCAGGGTTATGCTGACCTGTGGGATTCTCAGTTTGGGCGTATTCTCGCCTGCAGGACATCTCTTCGGGCCTATTCTCGCCCGCGGGACCCTCCGTTCGGTCGTTTCTGGCCTGCGGGACTCTCCGTTCGAGCCTAATCTTGCCTGCAGGATTCTGCGTTCGGGCTTACTCTTGCTTGCCGGACAGGGTTCGGGCGTCTTGTTGCCTGCACGGCTCCTCTACTCGGGCCTCATTTTGCCTTCGGGACACCGTTCGGGTCTATTCTTGGTCCGGGAATCTCTGTTCGGGCCTATGCTGGCCTGCTGGACTCTGTTCGGGCCTATGCTTGCCTGCGGGAATGACCGTTCGGGCCTATGTTGGCCTGCCGGACTCTCCGTTCGGGCCATTCTGGCCTGCGGGACTCTCCGTTCGGGCCTATTCTCTGGAGCGGGACTTTACTCGGGCCTATTCTTGCCTCCGGGGCTCCTCTATTCTTGCCTATTCTTGCCTCCGGGAATCTCCGTTCTGGCCTGTTCGGGCCTGCGGGACTCTGTTCGGGCCTATGCTTGCCTGCAGGAATCTCTGTTCCGCCCTACTCTGGCCTGCGGGACTCTCCGTTCGGGCCTATTCTGGCCTGCGGGACTCTTTTCGGGCCTATTCTTGCTCCGAGAATCTCTGTTCGGGCGTACCCTGGCTTGCGGGACTCTGTTCGGGCCTATGCTTGCCTGCGGGAATCTCCGTTCAGGCGTATGCTGGCCTGCGGGTCTCTCCGTTCGTGCCCATTCTTGCCTGCGGGACTCTCCGTTTGGGCGTATCCTTGCCCGTGGGACTCTGTTCGGGCCTCTTCTTGCCTGCACGGCTCCTCTACTCGGGCCTATTTTTGCCTGTGGGACTCTATTGGGGCCTATTCTTGCCTCCGACAATCTGCGTTCGGGCCCATTCTGGCCTGCGGGACTCTTCGTTGGGGCCTAGGCTTCCCTTCGGCAATCTCCGTTCAGGCGTATGCTGGCCTGCGGAATTCTGTTCGGGGCTATTCTTGCTCCGGGAATCTCTGTTCGGGACTATTCTGGCCTGTGGGACTCTGTTCGGGCCCATGCCTGCCTGCGGGGCTCTCTGTTCAGGCCTTTTTCGCCTACGGGACTCTCTGTTCGGGCCTATTCTCTGGAGCGGGCCTTTAGTCGGGCCTACTCTTGCCTACGGGGCTCCTCAATTCTTGCCTCTGGGATTCTGTTCGGGCCTATTCTTGTCTGCGGGACTCTCCGTTTGAGCCTATTCTTGCCTGTGGGTTCTCCATTCAGGGCTACTCTTGCCAGCGGGACTCTGTTCGTGCCTCATCTTGCCTGCATGGCTGCTCTACTCGGGCCTATTCTTGCCTGCGGGACTCTGTTCGGGCCTATCCTTGCTCCGGGAATCTCCGTTCGGGCATACCCTGGCCTGCGGGACTCCGTTCGGGCCTATTCTGGCCTGCGGGACTCTGTTCGGGCCTATGCTTGCCTGCAGGAATCTCTGTTCCGCCCTACTCTGGCCTGCGGGACCCTCCGTTCGGGCCTATTCTGGCCTGCGGTACTCTTTTCGGGCCTATTCTTGCTCCGAGAATCTCTGTTCGGGCGTACCCTGGCTTGCGGGACTCTGTTCGGGCCTATGCTTGCCTGCGGGAATCTCCGTTCAGGCGTATGCTGGCCTGCGGGTCTCTCCGTTCGGGCCCATTCTTGCCTGCGGGACTCTCCGTTTGGGCGTATCCTTGCCCGTGGGACTCTGTTCGGGCCTCTTCTTGCCTGCACGGCTCCTCTACTCGGGCCTATTTTTGCCTGTGGGACTCTATTGGGGCCTATTCTTGCCTCCGACAATCTCCGTTCGGGCCCGTTCGGGCCCATTCTGGCCTGCGGGGCTCTTCGTTCGGGCCTAGGCTTCCCTTCGGCAATCTCCGTTCAGGCGTATGCTGGCCTGCGGAATTCTGTTCGGGGCTATTCTTGCTCCGGGAATCTCTGTTCGGGACTATTCTGGCCTGTGGGACTCTGTTCGGGCCCATGCCTGCCTGCGGGGCTCTCTGTTCAGGCCTTTTTCGCCTACGGGACTCTCTGTTCGGGCCTATTCTCTGGAGCGGGCCTTTAGTCGGGCCTACTCTTGCCTACGGGGCTCCTCAATTCTTGCCTCTGGGATTCTGTTCGGGCCTATTCTTGTCTGCGGGACTCTCCGTTTGAGCCTATTCTTGCCTGTGGGTTCTCCATTCAGGGCTACTCTTGCCAGCGGGACTCTGTTCGTGCCTCATCTTGCCTGCATGGCTGCTCTACTCGGGCCTATTCTTGCCTGCGGGACTCTGTTCGGGCCTATCCTTGCTCCGGGAATCTCCGTTCGGGCATACCCTGGCCTGCGGGACTCCGTTCGGGCCTATTCTGGCCTGCGGGACTCTGGGCCTATGCGTGCCTGCAGGAATCTCTGTTCCGGCCTATTGTGGCCTGCAGGACTCCCCGTTCGGGCCTGTTCTGGCCTGCGGGACTCTGTTTGGGCCTATGCTTGCCTACGGGAATCTCCATTCAGGCGTATGCTGGCCTGCGGTATTCTCAATTTGGGCATATTCTCTCGCCTGCGGGACTTTCCTTTGGGCCTATTCTCGCCTGCGCAACTCTCCGTTCGGGCCTATTCTTGCCTGCGGGACTCTCCGTTCCGGCCTATTCTTGCCTGCGGGTCTCTCCGTTCGGGACAATTCTGACCTGCAAAACTCTCCGTTCGGACCTAATCTAGCCTCTGGCAGTCTCCTTTGGGGTCTCCTGTTGCTTGCGGGGCTGCTCAATTCCAGCATTTTGTGCTTCCGGAGCTCCGATATTCGGTCCTGTTCTAGCATGCGGAGCTCCGCTACTCAGGC
Source organism: Loxodonta africana (assembly GCF_030014295.1). Lineage (NCBI taxonomy): Eukaryota > Metazoa > Chordata > Mammalia > Proboscidea > Elephantidae > Loxodonta > Loxodonta africana. The sequence goes on from NW_026974847.1 coordinate 359,046, forward strand.
CTGATTGTGCGTGCGGGGCTCCGCTACTCGGGCCTGTTGGTGCATGCGGGGCTCCACTACTTGGGCCTGTTCGTGCATGCGGGGCTCCGCTACTCGGGTCTGTTCGTGCTTGCAGGGCTCTGCTACTCGGGGCTGTTCGTGCGTGCGGGGCTCCGCTATTCAGGCCTGATAGTGTGTGCGGGGCTCCTCTATTCAGGCCTTTTCTTCCCTGCGGGACTCTATTCGGGCCTATACTTCCCTGCGGGATTCTGTTCGGGCCTTTTGTGGCCTGCGAGACTCTCCGTTCGCTCTTATCGTGGTCTGCGGGACCCTCGTTCGGGCCCATTCTCGCCTTCGAGACCCTCTGTTCGAGCTTTTCTGGCCTGCGGGACTCTCCGTTCGGGCCTATTCTTGTGAGCGGGTCTCTATTCGGGCCTATTTTTGCCTAAGGGCTCCTCTATTCGGGCCTATTCTGGCCTGCGGGACTCTCCGTTCGGGCCTAGTCTCACCTGGGGAACTCTCCGTTCGGGCCTTTCTGGCCTTCGGGACTCTGTTCTGGTCTCTTCTTGCCAGCGGGGCTCTTCGTTTGGGCCTATTCTTGCCTGCAGGACTCTGTTCGGGCCTCTTCTTGCCTGCACAGCCCCTCTACTCGGGCCTCTTTTTGCCTGCGGGACTCTGTCCAGGCCTATTGTTGCCCCTGGAAAACTCCGTTCGGTCCTATTCTGGCTTGTGGGACTCTGTTCGGGCCTATGCTTGCCTGCGGGAATCTCCTTTCAGGGTTATGCTGACCTGTGGGATTCTCAGTTTGGGCGTATTCTCGCCTGCAGGACATCTCTTCGGGCCTATTCTCGCCCGCGGGACCCTCCGTTCGGTCGTTTCTGGCCTGCGGGACTCTCCGTTCGGGCCTAATCTTGGGAGCGGGACTCTACTCGGGCCTATTCTTGCCTAGGGGCCTCTTCTATTCGTGCTTCTTCTTGCCAGTGGGACTCTGTTCAGGCCCGTTCTTGCCTGCAGGATTCTGCGTTCGGGCTTATTCTTGCTTGCCGGACAGTGTTCGGGCGTCTTCTTGCCTGCACGGCTCCACTACTCGGGCCTCATTTTGCCTTCGGGACACCGTTCGGGTCTATTCTTGGTCCGGGAATCTCCGTTCGGGCCTATGCTGGCCTGCTGGACTCTGTTCGGGCCTATGCTTGCCTGCGGGAATGACCGTTCGGGCCTATGTTGGCCTGCGGGACTCTCCGTTCGGGCCATTCTGGCCTGCGGGACTCTCCGTTCGGGCCTATTCTCTGGAGCGGGACTTTACTCGGGCCTATTCTTGCCTCCGGGGCTCCTCTATTCTTGCCTATTCTTGCCTCCGGGAATCTCCGTTCTGGCCTGTTCGGGCCTGCGGGACTCTGTTCGGGCCTATGCTTGCCTGCAGGAATCTCTGTTCCGCCCTACTCTGGCCTGCGGGACTCTCCGTTCGGGCCTATTCTGGCCTGCGGGACTCTTTTCGGGCCTATTCTTGCTCCGGGAATCTCCGTTCGGGCGTACCCTGGCTTGCGGGACTCCGTTCGGGCCTATTCTGGCCTGCGGGACTCTGTTCGGGCCTATGCTTGCCTGCAGGAATCTCTGTTCCGGCCTATTGTGGCCTGCAGGACTCCCCGTTCGGGCCTGTTCTGGCCTGCGGGACTCTGTTTGGGCCTATGCTTGCCTACGGGAATCTCCGTTCAGGCGTATGCTGGCCTGCGGTATTCTCAATTTGGGCATATTCTCTCGCCTGCGGGACTTTCCTTTGGGCCTATTCTCGCCTGCGCAACTCTCCGTTCGGGCCTATTCTTGCCTGCGGGACTCTCCGTTCCGGCCTATTCTTGCCTGCGGGTCTCTCCGTTCGGGACAATTCTGACCTGCAAAACTCTCCGTTCGGACCTAATCTAGCCTCTGGGAGTCTCCTTTGGGGTCTCCTGTTGCGTGCGGGGCTGCTCTATTCCAGCCTTTTGTGCTTACGGAGCTCCGATATTCGGTCCTGTTCTAGCATGCGGAGCTCCGCTACTCAGGCCTGATTGTGCGTGCGGGGCTCCGCTACTCGGGCCTGTTGGTGCATGCGGGGCTCCACTACTTGGGCCTGTTCGTGCATGCGGGGCTCCGCTCCTCGGGTCTGTTCGTGCTTGCAGGGCTCTGCTACTCGGGCCTGTTCGTGCGTGCGGGGCTCCGCTATTCAGGCCTGATAGTGTGTGCGGGGCTCCTCTATTCAGGCCTGTCCTTCCCTGCGGGACTCTATTCGGGCCTATACTTCCCTGCGGGATTCTGTTCGGGCCTTTTGTGGCCTGCGAGACTCTCCGTTCGCTCCTATCGTGGTCTGCGGGACCCTCGTTCGGGCCCATTCTCGCCTTCGAGACCCTCTGTTCGGGCTTTTCTGGCCTGCGGGACTCTCCGTTCGGGCCTATTCTTGTGAGCGGGTCTCTATTCGGGCCTATTTTTGCCTAAGGGCTCCTCTATTCGGGCCTATTCTGGCCTGCGGGACTCTCCGTTCGGGTCTATTCTCACCTGGGGAACTCTCCGGGCCTTTCTGGCCTTCGGGACTCTGTTCGGGTCTCTTCTTGCCAGCGGGGCTCTTCGTTTGGGCCTATTCTTGCCTGCAGGACTCTGTTCGGGCCTCTTCTTGCCTGCACAGCCCCTCTACTCGGGCCTCTTTTTGCCTGCGGGACTCTGTCCAGGCCTATTGTTGCCCCCGGAAAACTCCGTTCGGTCCTATTCTGGCTTGTGGGACTCTGTTCGGGCCTATGCTTGCCTGCGGGAATCTCCTTTCAGGGTTATGCTGACCTGTGGGATTCTCAGTTTGGGCGTATTCTCGCCTGCAGGACATCTCTTCGGGCCTATTCTCGCCCGCGGGACCCTCCGTTCGGTCGTTTCTGGCCTGCGGGACTCTCCGTTCGAGCCTAATCTTGCCTGCAGGATTCTGCGTTCGGGCTTACTCTTGCTTGCCGGACAGGGTTCGGGCGTCTTGTTGCCTGCACGGCTCCTCTACTCGGGCCTCATTTTGCCTTCGGGACACCGTTCGGGTCTATTCTTGGTCCGGGAATCTCTGTTCGGGCCTATGCTGGCCTGCTGGACTCTGTTCGGGCCTATGCTTGCCTGCGGGAATGACCGTTCGGGCCTATGTTGGCCTGCCGGACTCTCCGTTCGGGCCATTCTGGCCTGCGGGACTCTCCGTTCGGGCCTATTCTCTGGAGCGGGACTTTACTCGGGCCTATTCTTGCCTCCGGGGCTCCTCTATTCTTGCCTATTCTTGCCTCCGGGAATCTCCGTTCTGGCCTGTTCGGGCCTGCGGGACTCTGTTCGGGCCTATGCTTGCCTGCAGGAATCTCTGTTCCGCCCTACTCTGGCCTGCGGGACTCTCCGTTCGGGCCTATTCTGGCCTGCGGGACTCTTTTCGGGCCTATTCTTGCTCCGAGAATCTCTGTTCGGGCGTACCCTGGCTTGCGGGACTCTGTTCGGGCCTATGCTTGCCTGCGGGAATCTCCGTTCAGGCGTATGCTGGCCTGCGGGTCTCTCCGTTCGTGCCCATTCTTGCCTGCGGGACTCTCCGTTTGGGCGTATCCTTGCCCGTGGGACTCTGTTCGGGCCTCTTCTTGCCTGCACGGCTCCTCTACTCGGGCCTATTTTTGCCTGTGGGACTCTATTGGGGCCTATTCTTGCCTCCGACAATCTGCGTTCGGGCCCATTCTGGCCTGCGGGACTCTTCGTTGGGGCCTAGGCTTCCCTTCGGCAATCTCCGTTCAGGCGTATGCTGGCCTGCGGAATTCTGTTCGGGGCTATTCTTGCTCCGGGAATCTCTGTTCGGGACTATTCTGGCCTGTGGGACTCTGTTCGGGCCCATGCCTGCCTGCGGGGCTCTCTGTTCAGGCCTTTTTCGCCTACGGGACTCTCTGTTCGGGCCTATTCTCTGGAGCGGGCCTTTAGTCGGGCCTACTCTTGCCTACGGGGCTCCTCAATTCTTGCCTCTGGGATTCTGTTCGGGCCTATTCTTGTCTGCGGGACTCTCCGTTTGAGCCTATTCTTGCCTGTGGGTTCTCCATTCAGGGCTACTCTTGCCAGCGGGACTCTGTTCGTGCCTCATCTTGCCTGCATGGCTGCTCTACTCGGGCCTATTCTTGCCTGCGGGACTCTGTTCGGGCCTATCCTTGCTCCGGGAATCTCCGTTCGGGCATACCCTGGCCTGCGGGACTCCGTTCGGGCCTATTCTGGCCTGCGGGACTCTGTTCGGGCCTATGCTTGCCTGCAGGAATCTCTGTTCCGCCCTACTCTGGCCTGCGGGACCCTCCGTTCGGGCCTATTCTGGCCTGCGGTACTCTTTTCGGGCCTATTCTTGCTCCGAGAATCTCTGTTCGGGCGTACCCTGGCTTGCGGGACTCTGTTCGGGCCTATGCTTGCCTGCGGGAATCTCCGTTCAGGCGTATGCTGGCCTGCGGGTCTCTCCGTTCGGGCCCATTCTTGCCTGCGGGACTCTCCGTTTGGGCGTATCCTTGCCCGTGGGACTCTGTTCGGGCCTCTTCTTGCCTGCACGGCTCCTCTACTCGGGCCTATTTTTGCCTGTGGGACTCTATTGGGGCCTATTCTTGCCTCCGACAATCTCCGTTCGGGCCCGTTCGGGCCCATTCTGGCCTGCGGGGCTCTTCGTTCGGGCCTAGGCTTCCCTTCGGCAATCTCCGTTCAGGCGTATGCTGGCCTGCGGAATTCTGTTCGGGGCTATTCTTGCTCCGGGAATCTCTGTTCGGGACTATTCTGGCCTGTGGGACTCTGTTCGGGCCCATGCCTGCCTGCGGGGCTCTCTGTTCAGGCCTTTTTCGCCTACGGGACTCTCTGTTCGGGCCTATTCTCTGGAGCGGGCCTTTAGTCGGGCCTACTCTTGCCTACGGGGCTCCTCAATTCTTGCCTCTGGGATTCTGTTCGGGCCTATTCTTGTCTGCGGGACTCTCCGTTTGAGCCTATTCTTGCCTGTGGGTTCTCCATTCAGGGCTACTCTTGCCAGCGGGACTCTGTTCGTGCCTCATCTTGCCTGCATGGCTGCTCTACTCGGGCCTATTCTTGCCTGCGGGACTCTGTTCGGGCCTATCCTTGCTCCGGGAATCTCCGTTCGGGCATACCCTGGCCTGCGGGACTCCGTTCGGGCCTATTCTGGCCTGCGGGACTCTGTTTGGGCCTATGCGTGCCTGCAGGAATCTCTGTTCCGGCCTATTGTGGCCTGCAGGACTCCCCGTTCGGGCCTGTTCTGGCCTGCGGGACTCTGTTTGGGCCTATGCTTGCCTACGGGAATCTCCGTTCAGGCGTATGCTGGCCTGCGGTATTCTCAATTTGGGCATATTCTCTCGCCTGCGGGACTTTCCTTTGGGCCTATTCTCGCCTGCGCAACTCTCCGTTCGGGCCTATTCTTGCCTGCGGGACTCTCCGTTCCGGCCTATTCTTGCCTGCGGGTCTCTCCGTTCGGGACAATTCTGACCTGCAAAACTCTCCGTTCGGACCTAATCTAGCCTCTGGGAGTCTCCTTTGGGGTCTCCTGTTGCGTGCGGGGCTGCTCTATTCCAGCCTTTTGTGCTTACGGAGCTCCGATATTCGGTCCTGTTCTAGCATGCGGAGCTCCGCTACTCAGGCCTGATTGTGCGTGCGGGGCTCCGCTACTCGGGCCTGTTGGTGCATGCGGGGCTCCACTACTTGGGCCTGTTCGTGCATGCGGGGCTCCGCTCCTCGGGTCTGTTCGTGCTTGCAGGGCTCTGCTACTCGGGCCTGTTCGTGCGTGCGGGGCTCCGCTATTCAGGCCTGATAGTGTGTGCGGGGCTCCTCTATTCAGGCCTGTCCTTCCCTGCGGGACTCTATTCGGGCCTATACTTCCCTGCGGGATTCTGTTCGGGCCTTTTGTGGCCTGCGAGACTCTCCGTTCGCTCTTATCGTGGTCTGCGGGACCCTCGTTCGGGCCCATTCTCGCCTTCGAGACCCTCTGTTCGGGCTTTTCTGGCCTGCGGGACTCTCCGTTCGGGCCTATTCTTGTGAGCGGGTCTCTATTCGGGCCTATTTTTGCCTAAGGGCTCCTCTATTCGGGCCTATTCTGGCCTGCGGGACTCTCCGTTCGGGTCTATTCTCACCTGGGGAACTCTCCGGGCCTTTCTGGCCTTCGGGACTCTGTTCGGGTCTCTTCTTGCCAGCGGGGCTCTTCGTTTGGGCCTATTCTTGCCTGCAGGACTCTGTTCGGGCCTCTTCTTGCCTGCACAGCCCCTCTACTCGGGCCTCTTTTTGCCTGCGGGACTCTGTCCAGGCCTATTGTTGCCCCCGGAAAACTCCGTTCGGTCCTATTCTGGCTTGTGGGACTCTGTTCGGGCCTATGCTTGCCTGCGGGAATCTCCTTTCAGGGTTATGCTGACCTGTGGGATTCTCAGTTTGGGCGTATTCTCGCCTGCAGGACATCTCTTCGGGCCTATTCTCGCCCGCGGGACCCTCCGTTCGGTCGTTTCTGGCCTGCGGGACTCTCCGTTCGGGCCTAATCTTGGGAGCGGGACTCTACTCGGGCCTATTCTTGCCTAGGGGCCTCTTCTATTCGTGCTTCTTCTTGCCAGTGGGACTCTGTTCAGGCCCGTTCTTGCCTGCAGGATTCTGCCTTCGGGCTTATTCTTGCTTGCCGGACAGTGTTCGGGCGTCTTCTTGCCTGCACGGCTCCACTACTCGGGCCTCATTTTGCCTTCGGGACACCGTTCGGGTCTATTCTTGGTCCGGGAATCTCCGTTCGGGCCTATGCTGGCCTGCTGGACTCTGTTCGGGCCTATGCTTGCCTGCGGGAATGACCGTTCGGGCCTATGTTGGCCTGCGGGACTCTCCGTTCGGGCCATTCTGGCCTGCGGGACTCTCCGTTCGGGCCTATTCTCTGGAGCGGGACTTTACTCGGGCCTATTCTTGCCTCCGGGGCTCCTCTATTCTTGCCTATTCTTGCCTCCGGGAATCTCCGTTCTGGCCTGTTCGGGCCTGCGGGACTCTGTTCGGGCCTATGCTTGCCTGCAGGAATCTCTGTTCCGCCCTACTCTGGCCTGCGGGACTCTCCGTTCGGGCCTATTCTGGCCTGCGGGACTCTTTTCGGGCCTATTCTTGCTCCGGGAATCTCCGTTCGGGCGTACCCTGGCTTGCGGGACTCCGTTCGGGCCTATTCTGGCCTGCGGGACTCTGTTCGGGCCTATGCTTGCCTGCAGGAATCTCTGTTCCGGCCTATTGTGGCCTGCAGGACTCCCCGTTCGGGCCTGTTCTGGCCTGCGGGACTCTGTTTGGGCCTATGCTTGCCTACGGGAATCTCCGTTCAGGCGTATGCTGGCCTGCGGTATTCTCAATTTGGGCATATTCTCTCGCCTGCGGGACTTTCCTTTGGGCCTATTCTCGCCTGCGCAACTCTCCGTTCGGGCCTATTCTTGCCTGCGGGACTCTCCGTTCCGGCCTATTCTTGCCTGCGGGTCTCTCCGTTCGGGACAATTCTGACCTGCAAAACTCTCCGTTCGGACCTAATCTAGCCTCTGGGAGTCTCCTTTGGGGTCTCCTGTTGCGTGCGGGGCTGCTCTATTCCAGCCTTTTGTGCTTACGGAGCTCCGATATTCGGTCCTGTTCTAGCATGCGGGGCTCCGCTATTCAGGCCTGATAGTGTGTGCGGGGCTCCTCTATTCAGGCCTGTCCTTCCCTGCGGGACTCTATTCGGGCCTATACTTCCCTGCGGGATTCTGTTCGGGCCTTTTGTGGCCTGCGAGACTCTCCGTTCGCTCCTATCGTGGTCTGCGGGACCCTCGTTCGGGCCCATTCTCGCCTTCGAGACCCTCTGTTCGGGCTTTTCTGGCCTGCGGGACTCTCCGTTCGGGCCTATTCTTGTGAGCGGGTCTCTATTCGGGCCTATTTTTGCCTAAGGGCTCCTCTATTCGGGCCTATTCTGGCCTGCGGGACTCTCCGTTCGGGTCTATTCTCACCGGGGGAACTCTCCGGGCCTTTCTGGCCTTCGGGACTCTGTTCGGGTCTCTTCTTGCCAGCGGGGCTCTTCGTTTGGGCCTATTCTTGCCTGCAGGACTCTGTTCGGGCCTCTTCTTGCCTGCACAGCCCCTCTACTCGGGCCTCTTTTTGCCTGCGGGACTCTGTCCAGGCCTATTGTTGCCCCCGGAAAACTCCGTTCGGTCCTATTCTGGCTTGTGGGACTCTGTTCGGGCCTATGCTTGCCTGCGGGAATCTCCTTTCAGGGTTATGCTGACCTGTGGGATTCTCAGTTTGGGCGTATTCTCGCCTGCAGGACATCTCTTCGGGCCTATTCTCGCCCGCGGGACCCTCCGTTCGGTCGTTTCTGGCCTGCGGGACTCTCCGTTCGAGCCTAATCTTGCCTGCAGGATTCTGCGTTCGGGCTTACTCTTGCTTGCCGGACAGGGTTCGGGCGTCTTGTTGCCTGCACGGCTCCTCTACTCGGGCCTCATTTTGCCTTCGGGACACCGTTCGGGTCTATTCTTGGTCCGGGAATCTCTGTTCGGGCCTATGCTGGCCTGCTGGACTCTGTACGGGCCTATGCTTGCCTGCGGGAATGACCGTTCGGGCCTATGTTGGCCTGCCGGACTCTCCGTTCGGGCCATTCTGGCCTGCGGGACTCTCCGTTCGGGCCTATTCTCTGGAGCGGGACTTTACTCGGGCCTATTCTTGCCTCCGGGGCTCCTCTATTCTTGCCTATTCTTGCCTCCGGGAATCTCCGTTCTGGCCTGTTCGGGCCTGCGGGACTCTGTTCGGGCCTATGCTTGCCTGCAGGAATCTCTGTTCCGCCCTACTCTGGCCTGCGGGACTCTCCGTTCGGGCCTATTCTGGCCTGCGGGACTCTTTTCGGGCCTATTCTTGCTCCGAGAATCTCTGTTCGGGCGTACCCTGGCTTGCGGGACTCTGTTCGGGCCTATGCTTGCCTGCGGGAATCTCCGTTCAGGCGTATGCTGGCCTGCGGGTCTCTCCGTTCGGGCCCATTCTTGCCTGCGGGACTCTCCGTTTGGGCGTATCCTTGCCCGTGGGACTCTGTTCGGGCCTCTTCTTGCCTGCACGGCTCCTCTACTCGGGCCTATTTTTGCCTGTGGGACTCTATTGGGGCCTATTCTTGCCTCCGACAATCTGCGTTCGGGCCCATTCTGGCCTGCGGGACTCTTCGTTGGGGCCTAGGCTTCCCTTCGGCAATCTCCGTTCAGGCGTATGCTGGCCTGCGGAATTCTGTTCGGGGCTATTCTTGCTCCGGGAATCTCTGTTCGGGACTATTCTGGCCTGTGGGACTCTGTTCGAGCCCATGCCTGCCTGCGGGGCTCTCTGTTCAGGCCTTTTTCGCCTACGGGACTCTCTGTTCGGGCCTATTCTCTGGAGCGGGCCTTTAGTCGGGCCTACTCTTGCCTACGGGGCTCCTCAATTCTTGCCTCTGGGATTCTGTTCGGGCCTATTCTTGTCTGCGGGACTCTCCGTTTGAGCCTATTCTTGCCTGTGGGTTCTCCATTCAGGGCTACTCTTGCCAGCGGGACTCTGTTCGTGCCTCATCTTGCCTGCATGGCTGCTCTACTCGGGCCTATTCTTGCCTGCGGGACTCTGTTCGGGCCTATCCTTGCTCCGGGAATCTCCGTTCGGGCATACCCTGGCCTGCGGGACTCCGTTCGGGCCTATTCTGGCCTGCGGGACTCTGTTCGGGCCTATGCTTGCCTGCAGGAATCTCTGTTCCGCCCTACTCTGGCCTGCGGGACCCTCCGTTCGGGCCTATTCTGGCCTGCGGTACTCTTTTCGGGCCTATTCTTGCTCCGAGAATCTCTGTTCGGGCGTACCCTGGCTTGCGGGACTCTGTTCGGGCCTATGCTTGCCTGCGGGAATCTCCGTTCAGGCGTATGCTGGCCTGCGGGTCTCTCCGTTCGGGCCCATTCTTGCCTGCGGGACTCTCCGTTTGGGCGTATCCTTGCCCGTGGGACTCTGTTCGGGCCTCTTCTTGCCTGCACGGCTCCTCTACTCGGGCCTATTTTTGCCTGTGGGACTCTATTGGGGCCTATTCTTGCCTCCGACAATCTCCGTTCGGGCCCGTTCGGGCCCATTCTGGCCTGCGGGGCTCTTCGTTCGGGCCTAGGCTTCCCTTCGGCAATCTCCGTTCAGGCGTATGCTGGCCTGCGGAATTCTGTTCGGGGCTATTCTTGCTCCGGGAATCTCTGTTCGGGACTATTCTGGCCTGTGGGACTCTGTTCGGGCCCATGCCTGCCTGCGGGGCTCTCTGTTCAGGCCTTTTTCGCCTACGGGACTCTCTGTTCGGGCCTATTCTCTGGAGCGGGCCTTTAGTCGGGCCTACTCTTGCCTACGGGGCTCCTCAATTCTTGCCTCTGGGATTCTGTTCGGGCCTATTCTTGTCTGCGGGACTCTCCGTTTGAGCCTATTCTTGCCTGTGGGTTCTCCATTCAGGGCTACTCTTGCCAGCGGGACTCTGTTCGTGCCTCATCTTGCCTGCATGGCTGCTCTACTCGGGCCTATTCTTGCCTGCGGGACTCTGTTCGGGCCTATCCTTGCTCCGGGAATCTCCGTTCGGGCATACCCTGGCCTGCGGGACTCCGTTCGGGCCTATTCTGGCCTGCGGGACTCTGTTTGGGCCTATGCGTGCCTGCAGGAATCTCTGTTCCGGCCTATTGTGGCCTGCAGGACTCCCCGTTCGGGCCTGTTCTGGCCTGCGGGACTCTGTTTGGGCCTATGCTTGCCTACGGGAATCTCCATTCAGGCGTATGCTGGCCTGCGGTATTCTCAATTTGGGCATATTCTCTCGCCTGCGGGACTTTCCTTTGGGCCTATTCTCGCCTGCGCAACTCTCCGTTCGGGCCTATTCTTGCCTGCGGGACTCTCCGTTCCGGCCTATTCTTGCCTGCGCAACTCTCCGTTCGGGACAATTCTGACCTGCAAAACTCTCCGTTCGGACCTAATCTAGCCTCTGGCAGTCTCCTTTGGGGTCTCCTGTTGCTTGCGGGGCTGCTCAATTCCAGCATTTTGTGCTTCCGGAGCTCCGATATTCGGTCCTGTTCTAGCATGCGGAGCTCCGCTACTCAGGCCTGATTGTGCGTGCGGGGCTCCGCTACTCGGGCCTGTTGGTGCATGCGGGGCTCCACTACTTGGGCCTGTTCGTGCATGCGGGGCTCCGCTCCTCGGGTCTGTTCGTGCTTGCAGGGCTCTGCTACTCGGGGCTGTTCGTGCGTGCGGGGCTCCGCTATTCAGGCCTGATAGTGTGTGCGGGGCTCCTCTATTCAGGCCTGTTCTTCCCTGCGGGACTCTATTCGGGCCTATACTTCCCTGCGGGATTCTGTTCGGGCCTTTTGTGGCCTGCGAGACTCTCCGTTCGCTCCTATCGTGGTCTGCGGGACCCTCGTTCGGGCCCATTCTCGCCTTCGAGACCCTCTGTTCGAGCTTTTCTGGCCTGCGGGACTCTCCGTTCGGGCCTATTCTTGTGAGCGGGTCTCTATTCGGGCCTATTTTTGCCTAAGGGCTCCTCTATTCGGGCCTATTCTGGCCTGCGGGACTCTCCGTTCGGGCCTAGTCTCACCTGGGGAACTCTCCGTTCGGGCCTTTCTGGCCTTCGGGACTCTGTTCTGGTCTCTTCTTGCCAGCGAGGCTCTTCGTTTGGGCCTATTCTTGCCTGCAGGACTCTGTTCGGGCCTCTTCTTGCCTGCACAGCCCCTCTACTCGGGCCTCTTTTTGCCTGCGGGACTCTGTCCAGGCCTATTGTTGCCCCTGGAAAACTCCGTTCGGTCCTATTCTGGCTTGTGGGACTCTGTTCGGGCCTATGCTTGCCTGCGGGAATCTCCTTTCAGGGTTATGCTGACCTGTGGGATTCTCAGTTTGGGCGTATTCTCGCCTGCAGGACATCTCTTCGGGCCTATTCTCGCCCGCGGGACCCTCCGTTCGGTCGTTTCTGGCCTGCGGGACTCTCCGTTCGGGCCTAATCTTGGGAGCGGGACTCTACTCGGGCCTATTCTTGCCTAGGGGCCTCTTCTATTCGTGCTTCTTCTTGCCAGTGGGACTCTGTTCAGGCCCGTTCTTGCCTGCAGGATTCTGCGTTCGGGCTTATTCTTGCTTGCCGGACAGTGTTCGGGCGTCTTCTTGCCTGCACGGCTCCACTACTCGGGCCTCATTTTGCCTTCGGGACACCGTTCGGGTCTATTCTTGGTCCGGGAATCTCCGTTCGGGCCTATGCTGGCCTGCTGGACTCTGTTCGGGCCTATGCTTGCCTGCGGGAATGACCGTTCGGGCCTATGTTGGCCTGCGGGACTCTCCGTTCGGGCCATTCTGGCCTGCGGGACTCTCCGTTCGGGCCTATTCTCTGGAGCGGGACTTTACTCGGGCCTATTCTTGCCTCCGGGGCTCCTCTATTCTTGCCTATTCTTGCCTCCGGGAATCTCCGTTCTGGCCTGTTCGGGCCTGCGGGACTCTGTTCGGGCCTATGCTTGCCTGCAGGAATCTCTGTTCCGCCCTACTCTGGCCTGCGGGACTCTCCGTTCGGGCCTATTCTGGCCTGCGGGACTCTTTTCGGGCCTATTCTTGCTCCGGGAATCTCCGTTCGGGCGTACCCTGGCTTGCGGGACTCTGTTCGGGCCTATGCTTGCCTGCAGGAATCTCTGTTCTGGCCTATTCTGGCCTGCAGGACTCTGTTTGGGCCTATGCTTGCCTGCGGGAATCTCCGTTCAGGCGTATGCTGGCCTGCGGGTCTCTCCGTTCGGGCCCATTCTTGCCTGCGGGACTCTCCGTTTGGGCGTATCCTTGCCCGTGGGACTCTGTTCGGGCCTCTTCTTGCCCGCACGGCTCCTCTACTCGGGCCTATTTTTGCCTGTGGGACTCTATTGGGGCCTATTCTTGCCTCCGACAATCTCCGTTCGGGCCCGTTCGGGCCCATTCTGGCCTGCGGGACTCTTCGTTCGGGCCTAGGCTTCCCTTCGGCAATCTCCGTTCAGGCGTATGCTGGCCTGCGGAATTCTGTTCGGGGCTATTCTTGCTCCGGGAATCTCTGTTCGGGACTATTCTGGCCTGTGGGACTCTGTTCGGGCCCATGCCTGCCTGCGGGGCTCTCTGTTCAGGCCTTTTTCGCCTACGGGACTCTCTGTTCGGGCCTATTCTCTGGAGCGGGCCTTTAGTCGGGCCTACTCTTGACTACGGGGCTCCTCAATTCTTGCCTCTGGGATTCTGTTCGGGCCTATTCTTGTCTGCGGGACTCTCCGTTTGAGCCTATTCTTGCCTGTGGGTTCTCCATTCAGGGCTACTCTTGCCAGCGGGACTCTGTTCGTGCCTCATCTTGCCTGCATGGCTGCTCTACTCGGGCCTATTCTTGCCTGCGGGACTCTGTTCGGGCCTATCCTTGCTCCGGGAATCTCCGTTCGGGCATACCCTGGCCTGCGGGACTCCGTTCGGGCCTATTCTGGCCTGCGGGACTCTGTTTGGGCCTATGCCTGCCTGCAGGAATCTCTGTTCCGGCCTATTGTGGCCTGCAGGACTCCCCGTTCGGGCCTGTTCTGGCCTGCGGGACTCTGTTTGGGCCTATGCTTGCCTACGGGAATCTCCGTTCAGGCGTATGCTGGCCTGCGGTATTCTCAATTTGGGCATATTCTCTCGCCTGCGGGACTTTCCTTTGGGCCTATTCTCGCCTGCCCAACTCTCCGTTCGGGCCTATTCTTGCCTGCGGGACTCTCCGTTCCGGCCTATTCTTGCCTGCAGGTCTCTCCGTTCGGGACAATTCTGACCTGCAAAACTCTCCTTTCGGACTTAATCTAGCCTCTGGGAGTCTCCTTTGGGGTCTCCTGTTGCGTGCGGGGCTGCTCTATTCCAGCCTTTTGTGCTTACGGAGCTCCGATATTCGGTCCTGTTCTAGCATGCGGAGCTCTGCTACTCAGGCCTGATTGTGCGTGCGGGGCTCCGCTACTCGGGCCTGTTGGTGCATGCGGATGGATCCGGATGGAACGGGTTCAACCGGATAGTTCTGGAAGGAACCCTTTGGAACAGGATGGAACCAGATGGATCCAGTTAGACCCGGCTGGATCCAGCTGGAACCAGTTGAAACCTGATTGATGAGTGTGGAACCGGATGGATCCGTTTGGAAGCTGATTGATCTGGATGGAACCGGTTGGGACCAGATCGATCCGGATGGAACCGGTTGGAACCGAATAGTTCCAGAAGGAAACGGTTGGAACCGGATAGATCCAGTTGAAACCGGATAGTTCCGGGAGAGACCGGTTGGAACCGGATGGATCCAGTTGGAACCGGATGGATCTAGTTGAAACCGGCTTGAACTGGTTGGATCCAGGTGGAACCGGTTGAAACCGCCTGGATCCGGATGGTTGAAACCAGCTGGATCCGGATGGAACCGTTTGGAACCAGATAATTCCGGAAGGAACCGGTTGGAACCAGATGCATCCAGTGCAAACCAGCTGGGACGGGTTGGATCCGGGTTGAACCGGTTGAAACCAGTTGGATCAGGCTGGATCCGGATGCAACCGGTTGGAACCGGATAATTCCGGAAGGAACCAGTTGGAACCGGCTGGAACCGGTTGGATCCGGGTGGAGCCGTTTCAAACCGGCTGGATGCAGCTGGATCCGGATGGAACAGGTTGGAACCAGATAATTCCGGAAGGAACCAGTTGGAAGGGCTGGAACCGGTTGGATCCTGGTGGAACCGGTTGAAACCGGCTGGATCCGGATGGAACCGGGTAATTCTGGAAGGAACCGGTTGGAACCAGATGGATCCAGTTGAAATCGGCTGGAACCGGTTGGGTCCGGGTAGAACCAGATGAAACCGACTCGATCCGGCTGGATCCGGATGGAACCGGATAATTCCGGAAGGACCCGGTTGGAACCGGATGGAACTAGATGAAACCGGCTGGAACCGGTTGGACCCGGGCGGAACCGGTTGAAACCGGCTGGATCCGGCTGGAACCGGTTGGATCCGGATAATTCCAGAAGGAATTGGTTGGAACCGGCTGGAACCGGTTGGATCCGGGTGGAACTGGTTGAAACCGGCTGGATCTGGCTGGATCCGGATGGAACCAGTTGGAACCGGATAATTCCGGAAGGAACCAGTCGGAACCGGATGGATCCAGTTGAAACCGGCTGGAACCGGTTGGACCCGGGCGGAACCGGTTGAAACTGGCTGGATCCGGCTGGAACCGGTTGGAACCGGATAATTCCAGAAGGAACCGGTTGGAACCGGCTGGAACCGGTTGGATCCGGGTGGAACTGGTTGAAACCGGCTGGATCTGGCTGGATCCGGATGGAACTGGTTGAAACCGGATAATTCCGGAAGAAACCGGTTGGAACCGGATGGATCCAGTTGAAACCGGCTGGAACCGGTTGGATCCGGGTGGAACCGGTTGAAACTGGCTGGATCTGGATGGAACCGGTTGGAACCGGATAATTCTGGAAGGAACCGGGTGGAACCGGATGGAAGCGGTTGGATCTGGGTGTAACCGATTGAAACCGGCTGGATCCGGCTGGATCCGGATGGAACCGGTTGGAACCGGTTGGAACCGGCTGGATCCAGTTGAAACCGGCTGGAACCGGTTGGATCCAGTTGAAACCGGCTGGAACCGGTTGGATCCGGGTAGAACCGGTTGAAACCGGCTGGATCCGGCTGGATCCGGATGGAACCGGTCGGAACCGGATAATTCCGTGAGGAACCGGTTGGAATCGGATGGATCCAGTTGAAACAAGCTGGAACCGGTTGGATCCGGGTGGAACCGGTTGGAACCGGTTGGATCCGGCTGGATCCGGATGGAACCGGTCGGAACCGGATGGATCCAGTTGAAACCGGCTGGAACCGGTTGGATCCGGGTGGAACCGTTTGAGACCGGCTGGATCCGGCTGGGTCCGGATGGAACCGGTTGGAACCGGATAATTCCAGAAGGAACCGGTTGGAACCGGATGGATCTATGTGAAACCGGCTGGAACCGGTTGGATCCGGGTGGAACTGATTGAAACCGGCTGGATCCTGCTGGATCCGGATGGAACCGGATAATTCCGGAAGGAACCGGTTGGAACCGGATGGATCCAGTTGAAACTGGCTGGAACTGGTTGGATCCAGGTGGAACCGGTTGAAACTGGCTGGATCCGGCTGGATCCTGATGGAACCGGTCGGACCCGGATAATTCCGTGAGGAACCGGTTGGAACCGGATGGATCCAGTTGAAACAAGCTGGAACCGGTTGGATCCGGTTGGAACCGGTTGGAACCGGTTGAAACCGGCTGGATCCGGCTGGATCCGGATGGAACCGGTCGGAACCGGATGGATCCAGTTGAAACCGGCTGGAACCAGTTGGATCCGGGTGGAACTGGTTGAAACCGGCTGGATCCTGCTGGATCCGGGCGGAACCGGTTGAAACAGGCTGGATCCGGATGGATCCGGATGGAACCGGTTGGAACCAGAGAGATCCGGATGGAACCAGTTGGGATCGGGTAGTTCTGTAAGGAACTGGTTGGAACCGGATGGATCCAGTTGGAATCGGCCAGAGCCTGTTGGATCCAGCTGGAAGCATTTGAAACCTGATGGATCCGGCTTGGTCCACATGGAACCAGTTGGATCCGGACGGATCCGGTTTCAATCTGTTGGACACGGTTGGAACCAGATGGGAATGTATGGAACTGGATGGATCCGGTTGGAACCGGTTGGGACTGGTTGGATCCGGGTGCATCTGGTTAAAATTGGTTGAATCCATTCAGATCTGACTGGATCCTTTTATGTCCGGCTGGATCCGGTTCTTTTCGGCTGGTCTGCTTTTATCCACCTGGATTCGATTGGATCCGCTTGGATACAGTTAGGCCCTGTTTAAAGCAGCATGATCAGTACAACATAACACAAATTGACACGATTCAACAAGATTTGATGAGATGCGACGGGATGTGACAGGAATCGACCTGATCAGATGCCAATCGAAGCCATTTGATGCGATTCAATGGAATTTAATGGGTTTGGACGCGACTTTAAACGATTCGATGCCATTGATACAATTTGACAGGATTCGAAGCATTTCGACGTGTTTTGATGGAACGCAATACGATTTGACACGATTCAACAGGATTCGACAAGAATCGACAGGGTTCAACCGGGTTTGAAGAGATTCGTCATGATTTGACGGGTTTCAACGCGATTCGATGGGATGTGACGGGAATCAAAGCAAGTTGATGGAATTTGATGGGATTCGATGTGATTTGGTGGAATTTGTTGGGATTGAATGGCATTAAATGAGATTCATTCGAGCTGATTCAATCCGGTTGGAATTGGATGGAACCGGTTGGATTCGCTTGGAATAGGAGGGATCAGGTTGGATCCAGATGGAACCAATAGCAACCGGTTGGAACTGGATGGAATGGGATGGATCCAGTTGGAACCGGATGGAATGGGATGGATCCAGTTGGAACCGGATGGAATCAATTGGAACCTAATGGATCAGTTTGGAACTGTTTGGAGACGGATGGATACGTTTGGAGCTGGATGGATACGATTGGAAGCAGATGGATCCGGTTGGAAACCTTTGTAACCGCATCGATCCGGATGGGACCCATTGGAACCGGATAGTTCCGGAAGGAACTGGTTGGAACCGGATGGATCCAGTTAGAAACGGCTGGAACCAGTTGGATCCAGCTGGAACCAGTTGAAACCTGATGGATCCGGCTGGACCAAGATGGAACCGGTTGGAACCGGACGGATCCGGTTCCAATCAGTTGGATCCGGTTGGAATCAGACGGGAACTATTGGAATATGATGGATAAAGTTGGAACCGGTTGGGACTGGTGGGATCCGGGTGTATCCAGTTAGTTGAATCCTTTCGGATCTGACTGGATCCTGTAATGTCTGGCTGGATCTGGTTATATTTGACTTGATCTGCTTATATCCAGCTGGATTCGATTGGATCTACTTGGATGCAGTTAGGCCCAGTTGGATTCAGATTGATCTGGTTGGGTCTAGTTAGATCTGGTTTGATCTGGTTATGCCCGGCTTGATCTGGTCATATCCAGCTTGGTCTGACTGGGTCCTGTTTGATCCTTGCCTTGCCTTGCCTTGCTCCATTCAGGTCCTTTTGGCTCCATTTGGCTCGAATCGTGTGGATTCTGCTTGATTCGGCTGGATTCGGCTGGATTCGTCTCCATTCAGGTTGATTCAGCTCAATTAGGCTCGATTCAACTCACTTTGGCTCGATTCGGGCTTATTCAGCCCTATTGCGCTGTATTTGGCTCTATTTGACTCTTTTCTACTCTGTTCGT
The DNA here is from genome assembly GCF_030014295.1 of Loxodonta africana. Taxonomy (NCBI): domain Eukaryota; kingdom Metazoa; phylum Chordata; class Mammalia; order Proboscidea; family Elephantidae; genus Loxodonta; species Loxodonta africana. The sequence continues at coordinate 377,282 of NW_026974847.1, forward strand.
ATCTATTCCACTCCATTTGACTCCATTCCAAACAATTCCACTCTATTCTACACTATCCTACTCTATTCCTCTCTACCCTACCCTAACAAACTCTAATCGGTTCGATTCTCTTTGACGCGATTTGTCTTATTTCCTGTTCCTTTGGATTGATTTGGCTTGATTCGGCTCTATCTGACTCTATTCTACTCTACACTTCTCTATTCCACTCTGCTCTACTCTTCTTACCCTATTCTGTTGCGTTCTTTCTATTCTGTTCTGTCCTATTCTCTTCTATTCTACCCTAACCTACCCTACTCTATTCAATTTGATTCGTCGCATTTCAACACTGTTAGACACGATTCGATCCGACTAGGCTCATGTCTGCTCCGATGGGCTACATTCTGTTCAAATTGGTTTGATTCGGCTCGATTTGCCTCGTTTCAGCTCGAGCTAAAAAGACAACTCATAAAGGCAAAAATCCAAAGGAAAAGTCAAGGTAAAAAGTGAAAAAGTGAAGGCAGAAAGGCAAGAAAAAAAGCAAAAAGTAAAGGAAGAAGGCAAAAAGACAAGAGAAAAAGGAAAATGGTAAAAAGTGAAAAGGCAAGTCAAGACAAAAATGTAAAACCACAAGGCAAGACAAAAAGGCAAAAATGTAAAGCAACGCAAGGCAAGGAGAAAGGCATAAAAGGAAAGCGTGAAAAAGCAATGAAAGGAAAGGAATAAAGGCTAAAAAGCAAAGCACAAAGTCAAAAGGCAATGCAAGGATGCAAAAAGGAAAAGAGATAAGGCAAAATTTAAAATGGAAAAAAGGCAAGGAAAAAAGGCAAAAAGACAGGGGAAAAAGGCAAAGAGGGAACAAGTCAAAAAGGCAAGGAAAAAGCTAAAACGGAACACAAAACAGGGAAAAAGGGAATGCAAAAGGCCAAGGGAAAAAGACAAGTAAAAGGACAAAAAGGCAAAAAGATAAGGCAAGGAAAAGCAAAAAGGCAAGGGAAAAGGGGAAAAAGGCAAGGCAAAAAGGCAAGTCAAGGCAAAAAGTTAAAAACGCAAGTCAAGGCAAAGTAAAAAGGCAAAAACGCAAAAAGGCAAGGCAAACTGGTAAAAAGTTAAATAGGTAAGGCAAAATGGCAAAAAGCCAGAAATGCAAGTTAAAATAGCAAAAAGGAAAAAAGGGAAGGCAAAAAGGCAAAGAGAGAAATATGCTAGGGAAAACCGCAGGCAAGGTAAAAAGGCCAAAGAGCAAAAACACACAAAGGCAAGGCAAAAACGGAAAAAAGCAAAAAGCAAAAAAGCAGCGCAAGCTGGCAAAAGGCCAAAAAAGGCAAGACATGAAGGCAAAAAAAGCAAGGCAAAAAGGCAAGACAATAAGGTAAAAAGGCAAAAAGCCAGGCATGAACGCAAAAATGAAAAGCAAGGAAAAGAAAAAAGGTAAGGCAAAAACGCAAAATTGAAAAAGCCAACGCAAAAGGGAAAAAGGCAAGGCAAAAAAGCAAGGCCAGGCAAGGCAAAAAGGAAAAAACGCAAAAGAAAGCAAGGCAAGGAAAAAGAGAAAAACGCAAAAAGACAAAAATGCAAAAAGCCAAAGGAAGGCAAAAAGGCAAGGCAAGGGTACACAAAAAGGCAAGGTGAGGAAAGGAAAGGAAAAAAGACAAAAAGGCAAGGAAAGGAAAAAAGGCAAAAAGGAAAGGGAAGTCAAAAAGGCAAGCAAGGAAAGTCAAAAGGGCAGGCAAAAAAGCAAAAAGGAAAGGCAAAAACGTAAGAAAAAAAAGGCAAAAAGGCAAGGCCAAAATGCAAAAAGGGAAGCAAAGGGAAGGCAAAAAACGAAAAAGGCAAGGGAAAAGGAAAAAAGGCAAGGCAAAAAGGCAAAAATGGAAGGACAAAAGGCAAGGCAAAAAGGCATACAGGGAAAAGGTAAGGCAAGGAAAGGAAAAGCAAAAAGGAAAGGCAAAAACTCAAAGTGGAAAAAGGCAATGAAAGAACGGAAAAAGGCAAGGGAAAAAGGCAAGAACACAACCAAGGAAAGGCTAAAAGGGAAAAACGGAAGAAAAGGCAAGGCAAGGAAAAAGTCAAAAAGGCAAAGCAAGGCAAAAGGCAAGGCAAGGCAATGCAAAAAGGGCAAGGCAAAAAGGGCAAGGCAAAAAGGCAAGGCAAGGCTAGGCAAAAAGGCAAAAAGGAAATGGAAGTCAAAAAGGCAAGCAAGGATAGGGAAAAAGGCAAGGCAAAAAGGCAGGCAAAAAGGCAAAAACGTAAGACAAAAAGAAAAAGGCAAGGCCAAAAAGTAAAAAGGGAAGCCAAGGCAAAGCAAAAAACGAAAAAGGCAAGGGAAAAGGAAAAAAAGGCAAGGTAAAAAGGCAAGGCAAAGAGGTAAAAATGGAAGGACAAAAGGCAAGGCAAAAAGGCATAGAGGGAAAAGGTAAGGCAAGGAAAGGAAAAGCAAAAGGGGAAGGCAAAAAATCAAAATGGAAAAAGGCAACACAAGAAGGGAAAAGGGCAAAAACACAAACAGGGAAAGGCAAGAAGTGAAAAACGCAAGACAAGGCAAGGCAAGAAAAAAGCAAAAAGGCAAAGCAAAGCAAAAGGCAAGACAAGGCAATGCAAAAAGGGAAAGGTAAAAAGGGAAAGGACAAAAGGCAAAAAGACAAGGCAAGGCAAAAAGGAAAGGGAAGTCAAAAAGGCAAGCAAGGAAAGGCAAAAAGGCAGGCAAAAAAGCAAAAAGAAAGTCAAAAAGGCAAAAACGTAAGTCAAAAAGAAAAAGGCAAAAAGGCAAGGCAAAAAAGCAAAAAGGTAAGCAAAGGCCAGGCAAAACAGGAAAGAGTCAAAAAGACAAGGAAAAAGGGAAAAAGGCAAGGCAAAAAGGCAAAGCAAAAAGGAAAAAAAAACAAGGCAAGGCAAAAAGACTAAAAGGCAAGGCCAGGCAAAAAGGTAAGGCAAACTGGCAAAAAGGCAAAAAGGCAAGACATGAAGGCAAAAGGCAAGGCAAAAAGGCAAGACCAAAGTCAAAAAGAACAGGGAAAAAGACAATGCAAAAAAGCAAAAAGGAAAAAAGGCAAGGGAAAAAGAAAAAAGGCAAAAAGGTAAGGCAAAAAATAAAGGAAAGGAAAAAAGGCAAAAAAGGCAAGGCAAATGGGCAAAAAGGCAAAAAGATAAGGCAAGAGGCAAAAAGGAAAAAAGGCAAAGAGGAAAAAAGTAAAAAAGACAAGGCAAAAAGCTAAAACGGAATGCAAAAAGGCAAGGCAAAAATTGAAAAAGGCAAGGCAAAAAGAAAAAAAACAAAAAGGTAAGGCAAAAGAAAAAAGGCAAAAACATGACGCAAAAGGAAGAAAGGCAAAGAAGCAAAAACTCAAAAGGCAAGACAAAAAGGTAAAAAACAGGGGAAAAATGCAAAAAGGCAAGGCAATACAGTAAAAAGGCAAGTCATAAAGGCAAAGAGGCAGCAAAAAAGGAAGGTAAAAAGTGAAAAAGACAAGACAAAAGGCAAAAATGAAGGCAAGACAAAAGGCAAAAATGAAAAAGACAAAGCAAAAAGCCAAAAAATCAAAAGGTAAGTCAAAAAGGGAAAAACGCAAAGCAAGGCAAGGAAAAAGGTAAAAAAGTAAAAAGGCAAAAAAGCAATGCAAGGAAAGGAATAAAGGCTAAAAGGCAAAGCAAAAAGGCAAAAAGGCACTACAAAAAGAAAAAAAGATAAGGCAAAAGCAAAAATGGAAAAAAGGCAAGGAAAATAGGCAAAAATCCAAAAAGACAAGGGAAAAACTCACGGCAAAAAGGCAAGGCAAGGTAAAAAGGCAAAAAAGCAAAAAGGCAAAAGGCAAGACAAAAAGAAAAAAGGCAAGGCAAAAGGGTAAAAGGCCATGAGATAAGGAAAAAGGCAAAGAGACAAAAAGTCAAAAAGACAATTCCAAAAGTTAAAAAGCAAGGCAAACAGGTCAAAAGGGAAGGTAAAAAGGCAAAAAGGAAAAAGGCAAGGAAAAAACAGAAAATACAGAGAGAATAGTTGAAGATCTGTTGGCAGAAAACTTCCCTGACATCATGAAAGACAAAAGGATATCTATCCAAGATGCTCATCGAACCCCATTTAAGATTGATCCAAAAAGAAAAACACCAAGACATATTATCATCAAACTTGCCAAAACCAAAGATAAAGAGAAAATTTTAAAAAGCAGCCAGGGATAAAAGAAAGGTTTCCTACAAAGGAGAATCAATAAGAATAAGTTCAGACTACTCAGCAGAAACTATGCAGTCAAGAAGGCAATGGGATGACGTATATAGAGCACTGAAGGAGAAAAACTGCCAGCCAAGGATCATCTATCCAGGAAAACTCTCTCTAAAATATGAAGGTGAAACTAAAACATTTACAGATAAACACAAGCTTACAGAAGTTGCAAAAACCAAACCAAAAAATAAAGGAAATTGGTCAGAAAATGAATAACATCAGATAACAACACAACACAAAGACTCAGAACAGAATATCCTGATATCAACTCAAATAAGGAAATCACAAAAACAAATTAAGATTCATTTTAAAAAGAAAAAAATGCTCAAAACAGGGAATCATTGAAGTCATTATGTAAAAGATCACAATAATCAAAAAGAGGGACTAAATACAGGAGGCACAGAACTGCCATATAGAGAGGAAAACAAGGCGATGTAGGACGATACGAGTTAGGTTTTTACTTAGAAAAATAGGGGTAAATATTAAGGTAACCACAAAGAGGTCTAACAATTCCATAACTCAAAATAAAAACTAAGAAAAACATAACAACTCAGCTAACATAAATTCGACTACTATGAAAATGAGGAACACAATTTACAAAGAAAAACCTCTCAACACATAAAAGTAAGTGGAAAAATGAAATTGTCAACAACACACAAAAAAGTCATCAAATGACAGCACTAAACACATTCTTATCTATAAATACACTGAATGTAAATGGACTAAATGCACCAATAAAGAGACAGAGAGTCTCAGACTGGATAAAGAAACACGATCCGTCTATATGCTGCCTACAAGAGACACAACTTAGAGACACACACAAACTAAAACTCAAAGGAAGGAAAAAATATATCAAGCAAACAACAATCAAAAAAGAGAAGTAGCAAAATTAATTTCTGACAAAATAGACTTCAAAGTTAAATCCACCACAAAGGCTAAAAGAGGACACTACATAATGATTAAAGGGACAATTGATCAGGAAGATATAACCATATTAAATATTTATGCACCGAATGACAGGGCTGCAAGATACATAAAACAAACTTTAACAGGACTGAAAAGTGAGAAAGACACCTCCACAATTATAGTTGGAGACTTCAACACACCACTTTCAGTGAAGGACAGGACATCCAGTAAGAAGCTCAACAGAGACACGGGAGACCTAATTGCTACAATCAACCAACTTTACCTCATAGACCTATACAGAACACTCCACCCAACAGCTGCAAAATATACATTTTTTCCTAGTGCACATGGAACATTCTCTAGAATAGATCACATATTAGGTCATAAAACAAACCTTTGCAGAATCCAAAACATCAAAATATTACAAAGCATCTTCTCAGACCACAAAGCTATAAAAGCGGAAATCGATAAGAGAAAAAATCAGGGAAAAGAAATCAAATACTTGGAAACTGAACAATACCCTGCTCAAAAAAGACTGGATTATAGAAGACATTCATTAAGGAAGGAATAAAGAAATTCAAAGAATCCAATGAGAATGAAAATACTTCCTATTAGACCCTCTGGGACACAGCAAAAGCAGTGCTCAGAGGTCAATTTATATCGATAAATGCACACATACAAAAAGAAGAGCCAAAATCAGAGAACTGTCCCTACAACTTGAACAAATAGAAAGCGAGGAACAAAAGAATCCATCAGGCACCAGAAGAAAACACACAATAAAAATTAGAGCTGAACTAAATGAAATAGAGAACAGAAAAACAATTGAAAGAATTAACAATGTCAAAAGTTGGTTCTTTGAAAAAATTAACAAAATTGATAAACCATTGGCTAGACTGACTAAAGAAATACAGGAAAGGAAACAAATAACCCAAATGAGAGACGAGATGGGCCATATCACAACAGACCCAAGTGAAATTAAAAGAATCATATCAGATTATTATGAAAAATTGTACTCTAACAAATTTGCAAACCTAGAAGAAATGGATGAATTCCTAGAAAAACACTACCTACCTAAACTAACACAATCAGAAGCAGAACAACTAAATACCCATAACAAAAAAAGAGATTCATAAGGTAATCAAAAAACTCCCAATAAAAAAATCCCTAGCCCGGATGGCTTCACTGCAGAGTTCTACCAAACCTTCAGAGATAACACCACTACTACTAAAGGTATTTCAAAGCATAGAAGATGATAGAATACTACCTAACTCATTCTATGAAGCCACCATATACCTGATACCAAAACCAGGTAAAGACACCACAAAAAACGAAAATTACAGAATCCCTCATGAACATACATGCAAAAATTATCAGCGACATTCTACCCAATAGAATTCAACAACATATCAAAAAAATAATCCACCACTACCAAGTGGGATTTATTATTTTTTTATGCAAGTTTTGTTTAATATTAGAAAAACCATTAATGCAATCCACCATATAAATAAAACAAAGGACAAAACCACATGATCTCATTAACTGATGCAGAAAAAGCATTTGACAAAGTCCAACACCCATTCATGATAAAAACTCTCAGCAAAATAGGAACGGAAGGAAAATTCCTCAACATAATAAACGGCATCTATACAAAGCCAACAGCCAACATCATTCTAAATGGAGAGAGCCTGAAAGCATTTCCCTTGAGAACGGGAACTAGACAAGGATGCCCTTTATCACCACTCTTATTCAACATTGTGCTAGAAGTCCTAGCCAGAGCAATTAGGCTAGATCAAGAAATAAAGGGCATCCGGATTGGCAAGGAAGAAGTAAAATTATATCTATTTGCAGATGACATGATCTTATACACAGAAAACCCTAAGGAATCCTCCGGAAAACTACTGAAACTAATAGAAGAGTTCGACAGAGTCTCAGGTTACAAGATAAACATACAAAAAATCACTTGGATTCCTCTACATCAACAAAAAGAACATCGAAGAGGAAATCACCAAATCAATACCATTCACAGTAGCCCCCAAGAAGATAAAATACTTAGGAATAAATCTTACCAAAGATGTTAAAGACCTATACAAAGAAAACTACAAAGTACTAGTGCAAGAAACTAAAAGGGACCTACCTAAGCGGGAAAACATACCTTGCTCATGGATAGCAAGACTTAACATAGTAAAAATGTCTATTCTACCAAAAGCCATCTATACATACAATGCACTTCCGATCCAAATTCCAATGACATTTTTTAAAGTGATGGAGAAACAAATCACCAACTTCATATGGAAGGTAAAGAATTCCCGGATAAGTAAAGCATTACTGAAAAAGAAGAAGAAAGTGGGAGGCCTCACTCTACCTGATTTTAGAACCTATTGTACAGCCACAGTAGTCAAAACAGCCTGAAATTGGTACAACAGGCACATAGACCAATGGAACAGAATTGAGAACCCAGATAGAAATCCATCCACATATGATCAGTTGATATTTCACAAAGGCTCAGTGTCAGTACATTGGGGAAAAGATAATCTTTTTAACAAATGGTGCTGCCATAACTGGGATATCCATTTGCAAAAAAATGAAACAGGACCCATACCTCACACCATGCACAGAAACTAACTACAAGTGGATCAAAGACCTAAACATAAAGACTAAAACGATAAAGATCATGGAAGAGAAAAATAGGGACAACGTTAGGAGCCCTAACACAAGGAATAAACAGAATACAAAACATTACCAAAAATGACGAAGAGAAACCATATAACTGGGAGCTCCTAAAAATCAAACACCTATGCTCATCTAAAGACTTCACCGAAAGAGGAAAACGACCACCTACAGACTGGGAAAGAATTTTCAGCTATGACATCTCCGATCAGCTCCTGATCTCTAAAATCTATATGATTCTGTTAAACCTCAACCACAAAAGACAAACAACCCAATCAAAAAGTGGGCAAAGGATATGAACACGCACTTCACTAAAGAAGATATTCAGGCTAACAGATACATGAGAAAATGCTCTCGATCATTAGCCATTAAAAAAAAATTAGAGAAATGCAAATTAAAACTACGATGAGATTCCAGCTCACTCCAACAAGGCTGGCATTAATCCAAAAAACACAAAATAATAAATATGTTGGAGGGGCTGCGGAGAGATTGGAACTCTTATACACTGCTGGTGGGAATGTGAAATGGTACAACCACTTTGGAAATCTATCTGGCGTTTTCTTAAAAAGTTAGAAATAGAACTACCGTACAACCCAGAAATCCCACTCCTCGGAATATATCCTAGATTCTTTACACGAACAGATATATGCACACACATGTTTATTGCAGCACCGTTAGAATAGCAAAAACCTGGAAGCAACCAAGGTGTCCATCAACAGAAGAATGGTTAAATAAATTGTGGTGTATTCACACAATGGAATACTACGCATCGATAAAGAACAGTGACGAATTTATGAAACACTTCATAACATGGAGGAACCTGGAAGGCATTATGCTGAGTGAAAATAATCAGATGCAAAAGGACAAATATTGTATAAGACCAGTATTATAAGTTCTTGAGAAATAGTATAAACTGAGAAGAACACATTCTTTTGTGGTTACAAGGGGGGAGGGAGGGAGGGTGGAAGACGGTTATTTAGTGATTAGTTAGTAGATAAGAACTATATTAGGTGAAGGGAAGGACAATACTCAGTACAGGGAAGGCCAGCTCAATTGACCAAAAGCAAAGAAGTTTCCAGAATAAACAAAATGCTTCAAAGGTCAGTGGAGCAAGGGCGGGGGTTTGGGGACTATGGCATAAGGGGACTTCTAAGTCAATTGGCATTTCAATTATGAAAACATTCTGCATCCCACTTTGAAGTGTGGCTTCTGGGGGCTTAAATGCTAACAAGCGGCCATCTAAGATGTATCAACTGGTGTCAACCCATCTGGATCAAAGGAGAATGAAGAACAAGGTCACACGGTAACTATGAGCCCAAGAGACAGAAAGGGCCACATGAACTAGAGACTTACATCATCCTGAGCCCAGAACTAAATGGTGCCCGGCCACAACCGATGACTGCCCTGACAGGGAACACAAGAGAGAACTCCTGAGGGAGCAGCAAAACAGTGGGATGCAGACCCCAAATTCTCATAAAAAGACCAGACTTAATGGTCTGGCCACGACTAGAAGAATCCCGGCTGTCATGGTCCCCAAAACTTCTGTTGGCCCAGGACAGGAATCATTCCCGAAGACTACTCATGAGACGTGGAAGGGACTGGGCAATGGGCTGGAGAGAGATTCCGATGAACACTGAGATACTTGTATCAGGTGGACACTTGAGACTGTATTGGCATCTCCTTTCTGGAGGGGATATGGGAGGGTAGAGAGGGACAGAAACTGGCAAAACTGTCACAAAACGAGAGACTGGAAGAAGGGAGCAGGCTGACTCATTAAGGGGAGAGAAAATGGGAGTATGTAGTAAGGTGTATATAAGCTTATATGTGACAGAATGACTGGATTTGTAAACTTTCACTTAAAGCACAATAAAAATTATTAAAAAATAATAACTTAAGCAAAAAGACAGGACAAAAAGGAATACAGGCAAGGAAAAATGGCAAAAAGGGCAGGGAAAAGGACAAAAAGGCAAAAAGAGAAGGCAAAAGGAAAAAAGAAAAAATGGAAAAAGTCAGAAGACAAGGCAAAAAGCTAAAACGGAAGGGAAAAAGGGAAGGCAAACTGTGAAAAAGCAAGGCAAAAAGGCAAAAGCATGCAAAGGCAAAAGGAAAAGAGGCAAAAAGTCGAAAGGCAAGGCAAAAAGGGAAAAACACACAAAGGCAAGGCAATATGGTAAAAAGCCAAAAAGGGAAGAAAAACTGATAAAAAGGTCATAAGGCGAGGAAAAAGGCAAGGCAAAGCCTCAAAAAGGCAAGACAAAAGGCAAAAAGAAAAGGCAAAAATGGAAAAAGGCAAAATAACAAGGGAAAAAGGCAAAAAGAAAGACAAAAGGCAAGTCAAGGCAAAAACACAAGGCAAGGCAAAGGGGCAAAAAAGCAAACCAAGGCAAGGCAAGGAAAAACGTAAAAAAGTCTATAGCAAAAAAGGCAATGCAAGGAAAGGAATAAAGGCTAAAAGGCAAAGCAAAAAGGCAAAAAGGCAATGCAAAGAGGAAAAAAGACAAGGCAAAAGTAAAAATGGAAAAAAGGCCAAAATCCAAAAAGACAAGGGAGAAAGGCAAGGCAAAAAGGCAAGGCAAGGCAAGGTAAAAAGAAAAAAAAGTAAAAGGGAAAAAGGCAAGGCAAAACAAAAAAGGCAAGAAGGCAAGGATAAAAGGAAAAAAGGCAAAAAGGCAAGGCAAAATGGTAAAAGGCTATAAGATAAGGAAAAAGGCAAAAAGGGATAAAGGCAAAGAGGCAAAAAGTCAAAAAAGACAAGGCAAAAAGCTAAAAAGCAAGGGAAATGGGAAGGCAAAAATGCAAGGCAAAGCAAGGTAAAAAGGCAAAAAAGGAAAAAGGCAAGGCAAAAAGGCTAAACAGCAGAAAGGCAAGGAAAAAAGCCAAAAAGGCAAGACGAAAAGGCAAGGCCATAAGGTAAAAAGGCAAAAGGGCAAGCTATAAGGTAAAAAGGCCAAAAGGCAAGGCATGAAGGCAAAAAGACAAGTCAAGGAAAAGCAAAAGGGCGAGGCAAAAAGGCAAAATGCAAAAAGGCAAGGAGAAAAGGGAAAAAGGCAAGGCAAAAAGCAAAGCAAGAGAAAGAGGCAAAAAGGCCAGGGAAAAACATATGGCAAGGCAAGGAAAAAGACAAAAATGGAAGGCAAGGAAAGGCAAGGAAAAAGGCAAATCGGCAAAGCAAGGCAAAAAGGCAAGGCAAATAGGCAAAAAGCCTAGCCAAGAGAAGACAAAAAGGTAAAGGCAGGAAAAGGCTAGGAAAAAGGCAAGGAAAGGAAAGGGAAAAAGGGAAATAGGCAAGGGTAGCCAAGGCAAAAAGACTAAAGGGCAAAAAGGTAAGGCAAGGCAAGGCACAAATGCAAAAATGCAAGGCATAAAGACCTAAAGGCAAAAAGTCAATGCAAAACGTGAATAAAGCAAAAAGAGAAGTCAAAAGGTCAAAAGGAAAGTCAAGGCAAAAATGCAAGGCAAGGTAAAAAGGAAAAAACACAAGGCATGGCAAGGAAAAAGGCAGAAAGGCAAAAAGGCAATACAAGGAATGGCAAAAAGGCTAAAAGGCAAAGCAAAAGGTAACAAAGCAATGCAAAATGGCAAAAAGGAAAAGAGACAAGGCAAAAGTAGAAATGGAAAAAAGCAAGGAAAAAAGGCAAAAAACCAAAAGACAACTGAAAAAGGCAAAAAGGGGAAAAGGCAAGGCAAAAAGACAATGCAAAACGTGAAAAAGGCAAAATGTCAAAGGCAAGTCAAGGCAAAAAGGTAAAAATACAAGGCAAGGCAAAAACTCAAAAGGCAAGGCAAGGCAAAAATTAAAGGCAAGGCAAGGAAAAAGGCAGAAAGTTAAAAAGGTCAAGTCAAAAAGGCAATGCAAGGAAAGGAATAAAGGGTAAAAGGGAAAGCAAAAAGGCAATGCAAAAATGCAAAAAGGAAAAGAGATAAGGCAAAGTCAAGATGGAAAAGACGTAAAAAGCCAAAAACAGAACGGAAAAAATCAAGGCAAAAAGGTAACATAAAAGGGCAAAAAAAAAAAAAAAAGGAAAAGCGCAAGGCAAAAAGGAAAAAAAGGCAGGGCGAAAAGAAAAAAGGCAAAAAGGAATAAAGACAAGGCAAAAAGGCAAGGCAAAAGGACAAAAAGGCAAAAACGAAGCAAAAGACAAAGAGACAGAAAGTCAAGGCAAAAAGGTAAAATGCAAGCAAAAAGGCAAGAAAAAAGGAAAAAGGGAAGGCAAACCGGTAAAAAGGCAAAAAGGCAAGTCATAAAGGCAACGAAAAAGGCAAGGCAAGAAGGCAAAAAGTCAAGGCAAAACGGCAAGACAAAAGGGAAAAAGGCAAAAAGACAAGGTAAAAGGCAAAAGTGAAAAAGCAGGTCAAGGCAAAAAGGCAAAAACGCAAAGCAAGGCAGGGCAAGGGAAAAAGCAAAAAGGTAAAAAAGATCAAAAGGGAAAAAGACAAGGAAAAAAGGCAAAAAGCCAAAAGACAAGGGAAAAGGCAAGGTAAAAAGACAAAAAAGCAAAAATAAAAAAGGGAAGGAAGGAAAAAAGACAAAGAGGCAAAAAGTCAAAAGCCAAGGCAAAAAGGTAAAATGCAAGGCATAAAGGGAAAAAGGCAAAAAGGCAAGGTAATACAGTAAAAAGACAAAAAAGGAAGGCAAACCGGTAAAAAGGCAAATCCTAAAGGCAAAAAGCAACAAAAAAAGGCAAGGTAAGAAGAGAAACATTCAAGGCAATAAGGCAAGAAAAAAGGCAAAAAGGAAAGGAAAAAAGGCAAAAATCTAAAAAGATCAGTAAAAAAGGCAAAGAAAAAAGGTAAAATGTCAACGCAAGGTAAAAAGGCAAAAAAGGAAGACGGGAAGGAAAAAAGAAAAAAGGCAAGGCAAAGGGACAGAAAGGAAAAAAGGCAAAGAGACAAAAAGTTGAAAGGCAAGGCAAAAAGGGAAAATGCAACGCAAAAAGAGAAAAAGCAAAAAGGGAAAACGAAAAGGCAAAAAGTGAAGACAATACGGTAAAAGGCAAAAAGGCAAATCATAATGGCAAAAAGGCAATCAAAAAGGCAAGGGAAAAGGCAAGACAAAAGGCAAAAAGGAAAGGGAAAAAGGCAAAAAGACAAGAAAAAAGGAAAAAAGTCAGAAGGCAAGTCAAGACAAAAAGGCAAAAACAAAAGGCAAGACAAAAAGGTAAAAATGCAAGGCAAGGAGAGGAAAAAGATGAAAAACTAAAATGCAAAAAGGCAATGCAAGGAAAGGAATAAAGTCTAAAAGGCAGAACAAAAAGGTAAAAAGGCAATGCAAAAATGCAAACGGAAAAGAGATAAGGCAAAATTTAAAATGGAAAAAAGGCAAGGAAAAAGCCAAAAAGACAAGGGAAAAAGAAAAAAAGGCAAAAAGGCAAGGCAAAAAGGCAATACAAGGCAGGTAAAAAGGGAAAAAAGCAAAAAGAAATAAAGGCAAGGAAGAAGGCAAGGCAAAAAAGGAAAAAAGGCAAGGAAAAAAGACAAAAAGGCAAAAAGATAACACAAAAAGGAAAAAAGACAAATGGGGAAAAAGTCAAAAACACAAGCAAAAAGCTAAAACGGGCAGCAAAAAAGGGAATAAACTGAGGCAAAAAGGCAAGACAAAAAGGGAAAAAAACAAGGCAAAGAGGTAAAGCCAAAAAGGCAAGGCAAAAGGACAAAAAGAAAAAAAGATAATGCAAACAGAAAAAAGGCAGAGGAAAAAAGTCAAAAGACAACGCAAAAAGGTTAAATGCAAGGCAAAAACAGAGAAGGAAAAAGGCGAGACAAAAATGCAAAATGGCTAGATGATACAGTAAAAACGAAAAAGGGAAGGCAAACTGGTAAAAAGGTAAAAAGGCAAGTCATAAAGGCAAAAAGGCAATGAAAAAGGCAAGCTTAAAAGGGAAAAAGTCAAGGCAAAAAGGAAAGGCAAAAAAGGAAAAAGGCAAAAAGACAAGGGAAAAAGGCAAAAACAAGGCAAAAAGTCAAGAAGTCAAAAGAGAAGTCAAGGCAAAAAGGCAAAAACACAATGCAAGACAAAAAGAGAAACACAAAGCAAAGCAAGGCAAGGGAAGGAAAAAGGCAAAAAGGTAAAAAAGTAAAAGGGCAAAAAAGCAATAAAAAGAAGGAATAAAGGCTAAAGGCAAACGAAAAATGCAAAAGGCAATGCAAAAAGGAAGAGATAAGTCAAATTTAAAATGGAAAAAAGGGAAGGAAAAAAGGCAAAAATCTCCAAAAACACAAGGGAATATGGCAACAAAAAGGCAAAAACAGAAGGGAAAGAAAGGTAAAAAGGCAACAAAGTAAAAATGAAAAAGGGAAGGCAAAAGGACAAAAGACAAGGCAGAAGGAAAAAAAGAAAAGAGGCAAAAAGGAAAACAGGCAAGACAAAACGGCAAAAAGGCAATGAAAAAGGGAAGGAAAAAGGCAAAGCAACCCTAACCCACTAACAAACAACCCTAAACCCCTAAAAACAAACAACCCTAACCCCCTAACAACAAACAACCCTAACACCCTAACAAACAACTTTAACCCCCTAACGACAAACAATCCTAACCCCCTAACAACAAACAACCCTAACACCCTAACAAACAACCCTAACCCCCTAACAAGAAACCCTAACCCTCTAACAAACAACCCTAAACCCCTAACAAAAACAACCTTAACCCCCTAACAAAATGCCCTAACCCCCTAACAAAAACAACCCTAACCACCTAACAAACAACCCTAAACCCCTAACAACAAACAACACTAACCCCTAACAACAAAAAACCCTAAACCCCTAACAAGAAACAACACTAACCCCTAACAACAAACAACCCTAACCCCGTAACAACAAACAACACTAACTCCCAACAAAACAACCATAAACCCGTAACAAACAACCCAAACACCTAACAACAAAAAACCCAACCCCCAAACAAACCTAACACCCTAACAACAAAAAACCCTAACCCCTAACAACAAACAAACCTAACGCACTAACAACAAACAACACTAACCCCTAACAACAAACAACCCTAACCTCTTAACAACAAACAACCCTAAACCCCTAACAACGAACAACACTAAACCCCTAACAATAAACAACACTAACAAGAAACAAAACGAAACCCCTAACAAGAAACAACCCTAATACCCTAACAACAAACAACACTAAGCCCCTAACAAGAAACAACCCTAACCCACTAACAACAAACAAGCCTAACCCCCTAACCACAAAGAGCCCTAACCCCCTAAAAACAAACAACACTACCCCCTAACAACAAACAACCCTAATCCACTAAAAACAAACAACCCTAACCCCCTAACAACAAACAACCCTAACCCCCAACAAAAACAACCATAACCTACGAACAAACAACCCTAACCCCCTAACAACAAAAGACCCAACCCCCTAAGAAACAACCCTAACACCCTAACAACAAACAACCCTAACCCCGTAACAAAAACAACCATAAACCACTAACAAACAACCCTAACACCCTAACAAAAAAAACCCAACCCCCTAAGAAACAAACCTAACACCTAACAACAAACAACACTAACCCCCTAACAACAAACAACACTAACCCCTTAACAACAAACAACACTAACCCCCAACAACAAACAACACTAACCCCCTAAAAACAAACAACCTTAGAAACCTAACAACAAACAACCCTAACCCCCTAACAACAAACAACACTAAGCCCCTAAAACAAACAACCCTAACACCCTAACAAACAACTCTAACACCCTAACAACAAAAAATCCAACCCCCTAAGAAACAACCGTAACACCCTAACTACAAACAACACTAACCCCCTAAAAAACAACGATAAACCCCTAACAAACAACCCTAACGCCCTAACAAAAAAACACCCAACCCCTAGGCAACAACACTAACTCCCTAACAACCAACAACCCTATCCCCCTAACAACAAACAACTCTAAGCCACTAACAACAAACAACACTAACCCCCTAACAACAAACAACCCTAACCCACTAACAACAAACAGCCCTAACCCCCTAACAACAAACAATACTACCCCCTAACAATAAACAACCCTAACACCTAACAACAAGGAACACTAACCCCTTAACAAAAAACAACCCTAACCAACTAACAGCAAAGAACTCTAACACCCTAACAACAAACACCCCTAACCCCTAACAAAGAACGCTAACCCCCTAACAAAAACAACCGTAACCCCTAAGAAGCAACCCTAACCCCCTAAGAACAAACAACCATGACCCCCTAACAAAAACAACCATAACCCCCTAACAAACAACCCTAACCCCGTAACAACAAAACACCCAACCCGCTAGGAAACAACCCGAACCCCCAACAACAAACAACACTAACCCCCTAACAACAAACAACCCTAACACACTAACAACAAACAACAATAACCCCCTAACAACAAACAACACTAAACCCCTAACAGCAAACAACACTAACCCCCTAAGAACAAACAACACTAACCCCCTAACAACAAACAACCCTAACCCCCAACAACAAACAACACTAATCCCCTAACAACAAACAACCCTAAATCCCTAATAACAAACAACCCTAACCCCCGAACAACAAAAAACACTAACCCCCAACAAAAAACAACACTAACACGCTAACAACAAACAACACTAACCCCCTGACAACAAACAACCCTAACCCACTAACAACAGACCACCCTATCCCCCTGAGAACAAACAAACCTAACCTCCTAACAATAAACAACACCATCCCCCAACAACAAACAAACCTCACACCGTAACAACAAACAACCCTAACCCCGTAACAACAAACAACCCTAACCCACTAACAACAAAGAACACTAACCCGCTAAGAACAAACAACACTAACCACCTAACAACAAACAAAACTAACCCCCTAACAACAAACAACACTAACCCCCTAACAGCAAACAACACTAACCCCCTAACAACAAACCCTAACCCCCTAACAACAAACAACCCTAACCCCTAAAAACAAACAACCCTAACCCCCTAACAACAAACAACTCTAAACCCCTAACAACAAAAAACACTAACCCTCTAACAACAAACAACACTAACCCTCTAACAACAAACAACACTCACCCCCTAACAAGAAACATCCCTAACCCCAAAACAACAAACAACCCTAACCCCTAACAACAAACAACACTAACCCCCTAACAACAAACAACCCTAAAAACCTAAAAAAAAACAACACTAACCCCCTAACAACAAACAACAATAACCCCCAAAACAAACAACCCTAACCAAGTAACAACAAACAACACTAACCCCCTAACAACAAACAACACTATCCCCCTAACAACAAACAACACTAACCCCCTAACAAAAAACAACACTAACCCCATAACAAGAAACAACCCTAACCCCCTAACAACAAACAACCCTATCCCCCTAATAACAAACAACCCTAACCGCCTACCAACAAACAACCCTAACCCCCTACCAACAAACAACACGAACCCCCAAAGAACAAACAACACTAAACCCCTAAAAACAAACAACACTAACCCCCTAACAACAAACAACACTAACCCCCTAAGAAAAAACAACACTAACCTCCTAACAAGAAACAACCCTAACCCCCTAACAACAAACAACACTAACCGCCTACCGGCAAACAACCTTAACCCACTAACAACAAACAACCCTAACCCCCTAACAACAACCAACACTAACCCCCTAACAAAAAACAACACTAACCCCCTAACAACAAACAACAGCAACCCCCTACAACAAACACTAACCCTCTTACAAAAAAGAACCCTAACCCCCTAACAACAAACAAATCCTAACCCCCTATCAACAAACAAGCCTAATCCCTTTACAACAAACAACACTAACCCCTAACAACAAACAACCCTAAACCCCGAAAAATAAACAACACTAACCCCTTAACAACAAACAACATTAACCCCCTAACAACAAACAACACTAACCCCCTAACAAGAAAAAACCCTAACCCCGTAAAAACAAACCCTAACTCCCTATCAACAAACAACCCTATCCCCCAACAACAAACAACCCTTAGCCACTAACAACAAACAACCCTAAACCCCTAACAAGAAACAACACTAATCCCCTAACAACAAACAACCCTAACCCCCTATCAACAAACAACACTAACCCTCTAACAACAAAGAACCCTAACACCTTAGCAACAAACAACCCTAACCCCCTATCAACAAACAACCCTAACCCCCTAACAACAAAAAACACTAACCCCCAACAAAAAACAACACTAACACGCTAACAACAAACAACACTAACACCCTAACAACAAACAACACTAACCCACTAACAACAAACCACCCTATCCCCCTAAGAACAAACAAACCTAACCCCCTAACAATAAACACCATCCCCCAACAACAAACAAACCTCACACCGTAACAACAAACAACCCTAACCCACTAACAACAAACAACCCTAACCCACTAACAACAAAGAACACTAACCCGCTAAG